>NC_079225.1:45784051-45789051 GCF_029633865.1 Lampris incognitus
CCTTGCTGCACCACGGGCCTGCAGCAGTGAGGGTGGTGCCGACCAGCCCTACCCGGCCGGCTCTCTCCGTCCCCACCAGGAGCGCCGGTGTCTCGCCCTGCTGCAAACCCTGTGGTCCGTAGTCCAGCTGCCCTGCGACCTCCTCCCCCACCCTGCCAGGGTGGACGGCGGGGAGCGGCCTCATGGAGGGGACCGGGGGAGGGGACATCATCAAGGCAGCTGGGCTCTCCCAGTGGGGGAAAGTGGAGGGTTGGAGGCCTGTGTCGGAGCGGGCTGTGGGCCATCTGTCCTGAGTCGGTCTAATTAGCTCGGGACAGATAAATGGGTTCACACCCCCAAACGGAGACGGCAGAGCGAGAGAGAGAGAGAGAGAGAGAGAGAGAGACCCGGGCTCTCTCCTGAAGAGGCTTTTAATGAATGCTTGTTTTGAGTCTTTCTCTTGTGGTTTTAACTCTGCTGTTTTCAGACGTGGCTCTAATAAATGGGCTGTTGTGCCCTTGTCAGTGGTCCGTATGTCTGTGTCCCGGGGGAGCCAGGTAGCGGCGACCTGTTGCCACATGGACTTCCATAGACGCAGATTTGAGCTGTATCAAGCCTTTATTTTACATGATTCACAGGAATCATTAATTTATATCATAACCCGTCTTCCTAGCTGGGGTTTTACCACTGGTTTACTTTTCCTTGAAGTAAACGAGTGGATTTTCATCCCCAGACCACCACAGACCAGATGTGACAGATGAGACAGGTGTGACAGGTGTGACAGATGTTACAGATGAGACGTGACAGATGAGACGTGACAGATGTGACGTGACAGATGAGACAGGTGTGACAGATGAGACAGATGTGACAGGTGTGACAGATGAGACAGATGTGACCGGTGTGACAGATGTTACAGATGAGACGTGACAGATGAGACATGTGACAGGTGTGACAGGTGTGACAGATGAGACAGGTGTGACAGGTGTGACAGATGAGACAGGTGTGACAGATGAGACAGGTGTGACAGGTGTGACAGATGAGACAGATGTGACAGGTGTGACAGATGTGACAGGTGTACAGATGTGACAGATGTTACAGATGAGACATGTTACAGATGTGACAGAGGTGACAGATGTGACAGGTGTGACAGGTGTGACAGATGTGACAGGTGTGACAGATTTGACAGGTGTGACAGATGAGACAGATGTGACAGGTGTGACAGATGAGACAGGTGTACAGGTGTGACAGATGTTACAGATGAGACAGGTGTACAGATGTGACAGAGGTGACAGGTGTGTGCTGCTGTGCTCCTCCCGATACAGATGTGAGCCTGCGTCCTCATGGTAAGCAGACTTCTTGTCCTGACTGGTTGATTAGTGGTATGAAGCAGCGCTCTCCATCCCACAGCTGGAACAAACGGTTCTACTTGGTTTCTGGTTTGGTTAGAGAGCCGAGGAAACAGGCCGACATGTCCTGGATGAAGCAGCGCCCCCCCCCCCCCCCGCTGCCGGCTGGCACAGGTATAAAGGCGGCCAGACTTATCCCGTCTAACGTTTTTTCGATTAAATGTCTGTCAGTAAACATGATGTAGTGATATGTAATATCAGAATCCTGTTTTGGTTTAGATGTTTTGAACGGAGGTTATTGCAGGATAAAATAATGTTTTGACTGGAACGCTCACAAGACCGCTTTTCCTCTCAGCGGGACGGAGGCCCGGGATGACCTCCATGTCGGGGTTAAGGAGAAGAAAAGGCCACTCTGGTACCAGATGCATGTATTTACGACCTCATTAGGGCTGCTTTTGAAACCTACGATTGGTTGCAGATTGAGGAAAAATAAAAAGGGGACGATTGCTGTTTCCACTATTTTACTAATCTGCTCTCCACATTCACAAGACGTCAGTGCAGCTGCGTCACACTTCATTATTATCATTCATTCCATCAGCTGCGTCACACTTCATTATTACATTATTATCATTCATTCCATCAGCTGCGTCACACTTCATTATTCCATTATTACCATTCATTCCATCAGCTGCGTCACACCTCATTATTCCATTATTATCATTCATTCCATCAGCTGCGTCACACTTCATTATTCCATTATTATCTTTCATTCCATCAGCTGCATCACACTTCATTATTACATTATTATCTTTCATTCCATCAGCTGCATCACACTTCATTAGTAATCAGCTGCGTCACACTTCATTATTACATTATTATCATTCATTCCATCAGCTGCGTCACACTTCATTATTCCATTATTACCATTCATTCCATCAGCTGCGTCACACCTCATTATTACATTATTATCATTCATTCCATCAGCTGCGTCACACTTCATTATTACATTATTATCATTCATTCCATCAGCTGCATCACACTTCATTATTACATTATTATCTTTCATTCCATCAGCTGCATCATACTTCATTAGTAATCAGCTGCGTCACACTTCATTATTCCATTATTATCATTCATTCCATCAGCTGCGTCACACTTCATTATTACATTATTATGATTCATTCCATCAGCTGCGTCACACTTCATTATTACATTATTATCATTCATTCCATCAACTGCATCGCACTTCATTATTACATTATTATCATTCATTCCATCAGCTGCGTCACACTTCATTATTACATTATTATCATTCATTCCATCAGCTGCGTCACACTTCATTATTACATTATTATCATTCATTCCGTCAGCTGCGTCACACTTCATTATTCCATTATTATCATTCATTCCGTCAGCTGCGTCACACTTCATTATTCCATTATTACCATTCATTCCATCAGCTGCGTCACACTTCATTATTCCATTATTATCATTCATTCCGTCAGCTGCGTCACACTTCATTATTCCATTATTATCATTCATTCCGTCAGCTGCGTCACACTTCATTATTACATTATTATCATTCATTCCGTCAGCTGCGTCACACTTCATTATTCCATTATTATCATTCATTCCGTCAGCTGCGTCACACTTCATTATTCCATTATTATCATTCATTCCGTCAGCTGCGTCACACTTCATTATTCCATTATTATCATTCATTCCGTCAGCTGCGTCACACTTCATTATTCCATTATTATCATTCATTCCGTCAGCTGCGTCACACTTCATTATTCCATTATTACCATTCATTCCGTCAGCTGCGTCACACTTCATTATTCCATTATTATCATTCATTCCGTCAGCTGCGTCACACTTCATTATTCCATTATTATCATTCATTCCGTCAGCTGCGTCACACTTCATTATTCCATTATTATCATTCATTCCGTCAGCTGCGTCACACTTCATTATTCCATTATTATCATTCATTCCATCAGCTGCGTCACACTTCATTATTCCATTATTATCATTCATTCCATCAGCCATTTGTCTTAGGCAACCTGTGTTGTGGCATATTGCTGTGTCCTGGGTTCGGTGTGGCTCGTCTCTCTGGTGTGTGTTGGGGCAGCTAACTACCCTTTTCATCTATCAGCCGCACTGTCTTGTACATACTGAAATTCAGCTGCCATTTTGCCACATTTACCAACCAAATATGATCCGTAGCATGGGACGTTTGCTGCCACAGTGGCAACTGAACAGCTGTCAGTGGTGAGTGCTGCTCTCTCACAGCAGGAGGGTCAGTCAGTCCATCCATCCATCCATCCATCCATCCATCCATCCATCCATCCATCCATCCATCCATCCATCCATCCATCCATCCATCCATCCATCCATCCATCCATCCATCCATCCATCCACCCAATTAGTCAATCAGTCAGTCAATCAGTGCATCACTCGATCATGTTTTAGTTTCTAATGAGGAGTGTGTTGTGCATACAAGACAACCACAGTACACATGAAGACCAGTACACTGTTAGATCCACACTGCAAAGGTTCACGGCAGGAGGCCGGAGCGCCGCTTCTCGTGATAACCGTGCAAAGGTTCATGTGTGCAAAAGATCAATAGGGGGCAAAACAGTAGTAAATAGAATTTTGTAGGCCAATTTTCTTTTTTACAAGTTTGAGGAAATTGTTGAGCGCTGAAACAAAGGAATTTGTCCCGTGTAATTGTATTCGTGGTGTCCTGGATGGTTTACCTGAGGACGGCGGGCTCAAACCCGGTGAGCAGAGGATGTTTTTTTTTGGTCTTTCCAGTGACACGTTTCTTCTGCGTGTCAGTGAGCCGCATGTGCTGCCGTCCGGTCATCTTTTTCACCGTAACGTCCATCCAATGTACTCTTGTTGTGTTGTCCGTATAGTCACGTCACGTTTCTAAACCAGGCCACAACACGGAGCAGAGTCAGTGAAGTGTTGTGCTGGGTTCAATCCCATCCCTTCTGTGTGCAGTCCACATGTTGTCCCCGGGCTCGAGTAGGATTGCCACCCCTGTCCTGACATACACAACACATACACTGCACACTCTGCATTGTCCCCATGAAGTAGTGGTGCCCATAGATGATGATGATGATGATGATGATGATGATGATGATGATGATGGTGTGTGTGTGTGTGTGTGTGTGTCTCTCTCTCCAGGGATTGAGTGTTAACCTGTCCAGGATATCTCCCTGCCCTCTGCCCAGTGCATTCTGGGATAGGTTCCAGCCCTCCGTGACCCCTGAAATGGGTTTGTGTGGAGATTTGCTGGGAGTCTCTGGTGGATTTGACCGGCGCTGAAGCGACCAGCCAGGATTCATCAGCAGCTCTCCGGCTGGTGAGAAACGAGCCGCCATCTGTTTTGCACACCACCACGTTCTGTTGACACGACCACATTGTTAACAAACCACTTTATAACTTTATTGTGTCTTTCTTTCACGCAATTACCGCAGCAAAACAAATGGCACTGCTTAAAATCAAACAAAAGCATATCCCCTGTCTCCAGCCTTCTCTGACACTCATGGCTTTTAATTGCTGCGTCGAGTTCAAAAACCACAACCTTTTACTAATCAGTTTGTCAGCAGGACGAAAGGCCGCCGTCCGACTGCCGTCTTCGACGCAGCGGCGTGAAGAACACGC
>NC_079225.1:46091551-46279051 GCF_029633865.1 Lampris incognitus
TCCAACACGTCATGGAGGAACAGAGGAGCATTATCTCTGGTCACGGGTTCATGTTCTGATGTTCTGTCCATGAAGGACGACAGGACTGCACATACTATCTCAGGAAGATTAAAAAGACTTTTTATAGAAAAACATCTGGTATCTGGTGCCCTTATTTGTTTTGTTTTTTGGAGTCATATAACAATTCGGTCCGATATCTAGCCCATATGCTTCACTACGTTCGTCTGCTTCTCATGCATATTTATATGCAATATTCTCAGGACAACACTCGGTGTCTACACTGCGGTTAATGTCTGTCCTCTGTTCATATTTCATGCTATGTGAATAATTTCCACAAATTCGAGCAACTGGATATGCTTAGTAGAAACAAATTAGCTTTCGCACACTTAAGTATACTTCTGTTAAGCAGAAAATATGCAATTATTGCTGCTTCATCAAGTCCGGCCATAGTCGGATCTGACGAGTGCGGGGCGCGAACCCTGGTCCCCGGTGGGCAACTGCATCGACACAAAGCCGAGGCTTAGACCGCTACACCACCGCGGACCCCTACTGCTCTTGCAAAAGGTAAACTTGAGAATAGTATAGCACTTAAACTTGCACCATCCGACTTGTTAAATATTTGAATATAATATACTTGTAGTATTTGTGTAAATCGACAAACCATGGCCAGTTTACACATGTGAGCCACAGCTTTTCGGTTCCATAAGTAAACAAAAGTTGTTCGGTTGTGTGCATGCAGGACTCCCCCTTCCCTATCCCGTCCCCTTCCCTATCCCGTCCCCTTCCCCGGAGAGCAGCTGTCCAATGAACTGACAGGCTGAACTGGAGAGAGGGAAATGGAACGGAAGCTAAGAGGCAAGAACACCAGCTGTGTTTCGGTAGCGGTTTAACTCGCCCTCGTTGACTTCCCCTCCACACTTGCCCTCGGGGAAATCCCCCCACCACCATGGCAAGTGTTGTTCCATTTGTCTTCAAAACTGAAGTGAACTTGGTGAGACCGACCCTCGGGGGGGCTGAGGGAGTGAGTCAACAACGGTGGTCCCGCCACAGGTCTATATCACCCACAATGCATTGCAGTTGCGCATTTGGTGCAAGAAATTACATCCATGGTTAGGTGGCAGTAATGTGTGTAAAACTCTGGTTCTTTTACCCCTGAAGAAGGAGATGAATAAATTGAGCACTGAGAACTTTTAGTCAATTATCAACCCTCTGCCAAGCGTACAAAAGCTAATTACCTTTCTAACATCACCACCAAGAACAGCCATAACGCCAGGGTCCTGTTCAGCACTGTTAACTCAGTAGTTAACCCCTCTGCTAGCCCCATCATAACCCCCAACCCCTCCATCAGCTGTGAGCAATTCAAAGATAAGGTTTTTTTCTGAATAAAATACAGGATATTAGGTCAAACATTTTACCCCCTGTCAGAGACTTCTCACTAGATATACTGGAAACCCTCCCACCTTCAGTCATTTCCACCTGGTCTCTCTGCCCCTGCTTGGGAGGATTATTACTGGTATGAAGCCCACTCACTGCCAACATGACATAATCCCCACCAGACTCTTAAAACAGTCTCTTGAGGCATTTGGCCTGAGCCTATTAGCTATTTTTAACAGTTCCCTAGCCACAGGTACAGTCCTGTCCTGTTTTAAGCATGCTATACTTCAGCTGCTCCTCAAGAAGCCTGGTCCTGACCCTACCACTTTAAATGGTTTTAGGCCAATCTCTAAGCTTCCGTTTTTATCTAAAGTTTTAGAAAAGGTTGTTTCTAATCAGATTTTTTTAAACAAAAACGAAAATTAAAAAAAAAAACCCCATCAGGGTTCCATGAACACCACAGTATGGAGACGGCCCTCCTCAGGGTGACAAATGACCTCCTCCGTGCTGCAGATGCCGGCAACTGCTCTGTCCTAATTCTTCTGGATCTCAGTGCAGCCTTAGACATGGCTGACCACAATATCCTGCTTGATCGCCTGAGTCGCTGGGTGGGTATTTCTGGGGCTGCCCTTGTCTGATTCTGCTCTTACTTATCAAACAGCTGTTTCACTGTTTCTGCTGGCGGCTCATACTCCACTCTTGCAATTCTTGTATATGGCCTGCCACATGGTTCAATTTTAGCTCCACTTCTGTTCTCCCTTTACATTCCCCCATTAGGGAAAATCATCCAAAATCACAATATTTCTTTCCATCGTTATGCGGACGACACTCAAATATGGCAGGCCTCACTCAATTGAAGGACTGTCTCCAAGATGTTAAAAGCTGGATGGCCCAAAATTTCTTACAACTAAATGAAAATAAGACTGAGACCTTACTCTTCGGCCCCCAACACCTTCTTCTTCTTTTGGCTTATTCCGTTTCTCAGGGGTCACCTCAGTGGATTTTACAGTTTCCATCGGTAGGCACAGCACCAATGGTGACTGTTGTTAATCCAGGTCTTGACCGATCCGGTCAAGGATTGACCGATTCGGCCCCCGACATCATACCGCTATTATTGCTCAGAACCTCGACCACATTTCCATCTAGACCAAACCACATGCCAAGAATCTGGGTGTGATGTTTGACTTTGACTTAAACTTTGATAAGCAAGTAAATTCCATGTATAAATTCTGTGTAAGGTCCAGCTTTTTCCAACTTAGAAAAGTTTCCAAAATTTGACATTTCCTATCACCCTTCGACCAAGAAAGACTCATCGATGCACTGATTTCATCCAGGCTGGACTACTGTACCTTCCTCTACCTTGGCATTTCTCAGATTTCTATCTACCAAACCTACCTCCACTCTTCCGCCCACATCCCTTTCTGACTGCTTACTAGAAATTAAATCTTGGTTTTCACACCACTTCCTCAAACTTAATAGTGATAAAACTGAGGTCCTTTTAGTTGGCACTAAATCTCCTTTGGCCAAAACTGATAGTTTTTTTCTTACTATTGACAATTCCATAGTTCCCCCATTGCCTCAGGTTAAGAGTCTGGGTGTCATCCTGGACAGCACATTATCTTTTGAAGCCCACATCAACAATGTTACTTGGTCTGCATACCTCCACCTACGCAATATTACTCGTCTTCAGCCGTCACTTACACCTAACAGCACCGCCATACTCATTAACACCCTGGTTACATCCCGTATTGACTACTGTAATTCTGTCCTCTTTGGTCTTCCCCTCAAGTGTCTTCATAAGCTTCAGTTGGTCCAGAATTCAGCTGCCCGTATCATTACCAGAACTCCTTCCATAGATCATATCACTCCTGTTCTTCAGCAACTCCACTGGCTCCCTGTTAAATACCGTATTGACTTCAAGATCCTGCTCCTCACCTTTAAGGCCCTTAATAACCTAGCTCCTTCATATCGTTCTGAACTCCTTCATATCCACACGCCCTCCCGCACTCTCAGATCCTCTTCTGCTCTCCAACTCACTACACCAAATGCCAACGTATTGCAATTATCCTCAGAAGACGCCTTCACCTCATTGAAATCAGTCTGCAGGTATTGCTGATGGTTTGTAAAAAGCAGTATAGCGCCAAGTCTGCAGCTGGCGGTCGATCCACGATAGTTTGAGCTGAAAGTGTACAAGGGCAGGTACGTTCCATTTATCTCCCCCACTCCTCCCCTGCCCACTCTCCCTCTGCTCTCTACGTGGCCGCCGCATGACTATTCACAGCTGGAACTATGCCAGAGGACCAAAATGGACACCTGCAACAGCTTTAGCACAAACTGGCCCCGTGTCACATAGAGTGGAAACCAACGATGGCATCATCTGGAGAAGACATGCCGACCAGCTGCTGCATACTTCTCATTCCTCTCCGCCGAGGAACCCAGGCCTGTTACCAGAGATCTACCAGGATCCTGCACCATCACTGCGGCCTTCAGTGACAGACACTCCTCCAAGCTCACCTGAGTCTTACCAAGGGCTGGGTGGAAGTTAATGAGGGGAAATGAAACAACCGATGAAACGCAGGGACAGTGTGGAGATGGCATGTGGAGGAGAAAATGTTAGGTTTGAGGATGCACCGTCATCTTTTAAATCAGCTGTGTGGGGGCATTACAGGTTCAGCGCTGACTACAGGGCTGTCCCTAAAGAATGGTATGGGGCGCAGCGCCACTATGACAATGCGCCAGCGCCACCTTGTGGTCCCCCCCCACCACCATTCTTGCTGCAAATGTGCATACGTAGAAAGTGGAAAGACACGAACATTCAAATAATCTCAGATGCTGAATTGAGTAAATATCGTGTAAAGGAATAAAATGTGCAACACGGATTACTGCTCCCACGGTGTACATTTATTAACATCACACAATAAAAGTGACGTATCGAGCGAGGCTCATCAGACAGCAACTGAATATGGAAAAACGGAATAGTTTTCCCCGCTGATGGTATTGACACTGCTGATTGGAGAGGATGCAGCTAGCTACCTAATTTGCTTATCTATCTAAGAATCCCGCAGAGACGTTATCAAAGATTCTCCTCAGCTCACTAATTAGCGACTGACTGTAGGCTAACGTTACTCTCTATTATGTCGAGCAAAAGTAAACGGAGTGGCGGCCCCACCGGTCCAAAACAACAAACTTTGTTATGTTTTTTCCAATCACCGGTTCCCCCTGCGGTGCCAGCGATGCTGCCAGTGGGAGAGCAGCCTGGCCCCGGAACCCAAGTCGAGGATCCCACGACTGCTAACGTGACATTAGCGCCACCGTTGGTGTCAACTAGGAGCAGCAGCACTCGGGGGTTTGTCACACACAGTGAGACTGTGGAGGCTGGCAAAGGAAGGAGGCCGTCAAAGTTCACAAGGTGAGTCATATTGTCTAGCTTAATATTATAGGCAGACGGATATTATCGGCAGATTTGTTTCGCGGTGTCGAACGTTTCCCTGTCACTAGGATGGGTTGGCGTCGTTGGGAAAGGCTGACGTCCTTGAGAACGTCGGCTCCTCTATCTCAATGCAGGGGTGCAGTTAAATGACCAAAAACTCCAGCGTCGAAACATCCCAACAGACTCACGAACGGTAACTGTAACGCTAACGTTAAACCAAACGAAATGCTCCTGCACCTACTAGAAAGACAGATTTGTGTGATGAACAAATGGCAGTCAAATTCAATCAATTTGTCAGCTAGCAGGATAACATTAGATAGAAATACCTTGTTGTCAAGCCCTGCATCTTATTTATAGTTCTATCTTGGACAAAATTAGTGGACTTCCTTAGGTTCAACAAGGTTGTCTTTTACTGCACTGGATTTTTGTATAGCCCCGGTTAGTTTACTTTTTTTTTTACCATGTCAGATATTTTTTTTTTCAACATTTCCAAAAGTTTCAATTGAAACGATATATTTTTATTTTATTTATAGCTCTAACAAGCACAGGGTTGGTTGGGATCCAGCATGGAAACAGGAGTTCCCATGGCTGTTGGAGACCAGTGAAGAGTCCGGCAATGTGGTGGGGATGCTCTGTGTAGGGTATGCAAATCCCACCAGCAAAAGCAGCGTAATGGGGAGTATTGCTGGTCAAAGGATCCCGTCTACACACTCAGGAGGGATGTCACCCGTTCCCGCCATATGAAATCAGAGCAGCACAAGAAAGCTTTGCGCAAAGAAATGCAGCGGCTGGCATCTGAGAGGGATGGTGGAGTCGATCAAGGCTTCCAATTGCAGGTGAGGCTTAAAAAGTATTGCTTTCTCTGATGAGACATAACACATTCTTGTTTTGTTTATTTATTTATTTATTATGCATCTTCTACCTCTCAGGTGTCAGTGCAGCACGACGCCATAAAAAAGGCCATGGAGACCCTCAACTGGCTGGCAAAGGGGGAGGAATCACAACATTAACGATGTGTTCTATTAGGTTTTGGCTCATCAGATCCAATTGGACCATGAGGCAGAGATGACAGCGTCGCAGTTCTTGGGGCTCATGTGTAATGACACAACACCACCACTAGGGAGTTGGTGCTGCTCACAAGGTGTGTCTTTACCTTTTTTTAACATGGGGAACAGCTATGCCATAATTGCCAATGCAAGGTCTCTTACAGATATATCTCTGGTTGACTCCAATGGCCAGGCCAAAAGCACCTTTGCCAAGATAGTCCCAGGGCAAGATGGCACTGCGGACACAACTGCTGCAGCTCTGAAGGCCTGGCTCCAGGAGAAGAACATCTCCCATCAAGAAGGTGATGGGCTTCGGCAGTGATGGAGCTGCCAGTGATGACTGGTAACGTAATATATATATTACAAAAAATATTGTTTTATTCATAATGTTGACCAGGAATTTTTTTAAAAAAATCATGGTTGGTTTGAAAGAAAAAGTGCCACAAAACATTAACTTTTGTTGTACTGCTTAGGGCGCAAGAATGGAGTGGCGGTGCTCCTGCAGAAGGAAAACCCCCTCATGACGGCGATCCACTGCATATGGCACCGACTGGCACTGGCTGTGGGGCAGGCAGGGGAGAGGGTTCCATACATCAAGAACCACTTCAAGCCAAATCTGGGTGAACTCTTCAGGTTCTTTTCCTATTCGGCCTGCCGGATGGCCAGACTCCACCAAATACAGGATGGTTTATTTTTTACGCATCATTAATTTTATAGGGATAAATACAGTGGCTGTCTCACCACTTTGTTTTGTTTATTTGCTGAGATACATTTTCTGCAGTTTACTGAATTACAAATGGTAAATATTCTGATTAAAAATGACAAATATTGTTCTCTTGCCCCTTCAATTAACACATATTTTGATATTTTATGTTAAACGACATTACATGTCCAAGATTGGACTGCAAGAAAAAGAATGTTTTTCTCTTTCAGGAGCTTATGGATTTGGCCCAGAATACCCTAAAGGAAGCAAAAGATACCCGGTGGCTGAGTCATGATGAGGCATGCAAGTCACTCCATAGGAACCTCCCTGCGGTGCTCATGACTCTCGACAATGAGAACAAGAACAGTGCCACTGCCACCGGTCTCCTCATCTCACCGCGCAAATACAACACCCTGGCCACTCTCTACCTGCTCTGTGATCTGCTGCCACACCTGTCTTCGCTGAGCAGGGGCTTTCAGCAGGAGGCGATCGACCTCCAGCAGATCGACAGAAATGTGAAGGCCAAGATGGCAGCGGTTCGATCGATGAGAGAGGGCATGCAACCTGGGAGCAGGCTGGCCAAGCTCCAGGAAGACCCGGCTGCTGGTGGACGCTTGGCGGATTTTCAACTGCCCAGTCATGACCCAGAGAGGCAGGGGAAGGTGAGGGAGACATTTGTCGTTCAGCTCCTTCACAACCTGGAGGAGCGCTTCCAGTCCACCGAGCTCCTGTCCTCCTTCTCCATCCTTGACCCTAAACAGATGCCAGAACCCATGCCAGGCATGGAGGACGTTCAGTGCCTCACTGATCATGTTGGTGCTGGAGAGGGAGTAGTGGCTCCTGATACTGCCTGCGATGAGTGGTTGGGTCTGCGGGAGTATCTGAACCAGAACCGCTACTTGTCACAGGAGCAGCTGGTCACTCTCCTCCTCAGTGATGTCACTATGAAGGAGCTGTACCCAAGCCTGCCCACGTTGGGTGCAGTGCTGAGTGTCATTCCAGGTAGCACGGCTGACTGTGAGCGTGCCTGCAGTGCACTGAAGAGGGTTAAAACCAGGCTGCACAGCAGCCTGACCACAGCCACACTTAACGCTCTGCTGACCATAACCATGGAGGCCCCCTCCCTCCCTCCCTCCCTCCCCGTAGATAAATTTAACTTTAGTGCAGCAGTGAAAGCTTGGGGCCAGCTTAGAAACAGACGCATCATTGTATAATATGTGATTGCTCTGTCCTCTGTTCCTCTGTGTGTGTGTGTGTGTGTGGGTGTGTTTTCGTGTTCTAACAACCATTTCAACACTACTTAAATAAATACTTTATTTGGAACTTACCCTTGTGTTTGCTTTTTTATTGAAATTATGTTTTTAAGTTGCTGGAAATTACAGCAAATGGCTTTCTTTATTTCACATTTTTTTGCCTCCCGGACGGGGACCACCCCCTTACTCGCGACTCGGCACCATCTTGTTTCAAAGTCCTGGGGACACCCCTGGACTATAGTAGCGAGGGAGCAAAGTCGTCAATAAAAAAGAGACAGTCTGTAAACATTGCTCGATGCGTGTCAGTCTTGCTAACGGTAACACATCTTAACATGACGGCGCCCTCTACGCCGCCACCACCCAAACATGTCTCAGACTGCAACAGTCTATAGGGAAGAAACAACAACTTCCCGCTGCCTTTCAGAAGACCTTTCAGGAACCAGGAACAATTTATTGTACTTGTGTACACACAAAAAAACCCGAAATCTCCTTTCACCCAGCCCACAGCAGTGCAACACAAAAGATATCAAAAATGACACCAGCAAAAACATACAAAAACAGAGAGAACAAAGGAAAAAACAAACAGTTAACCACACAGTCCATTCAGTGCAACACAGTCCAAAAACTCCACCGTCCAGAGAAGGAACGCCAGCCAGGATGACTGTCGGAACTGCCGGTCTGCATGTCTAGCAGCTAGCTTAGCCTGCCCCGCTTCCGCGTCCTGTCAAACCGCCCTCGGTGCTTCCTCTTCGGCCGCAGCTCCGGTCAGGGCCGTGGTCCCTGGGCCCACCGGACGCAGCAGACCGGGCTCCCCCAGCCGACCCAACACCAGCTCTCCCACCCGGACACCTTCGACACGCCTCCCCCGCACTCCACACGACAACGCAGACGCAGACAAAAACACGGCACAGTGGACGCTAGGCGAGGCCGCCGCCAGACCGCCTCGGTGTTTCCTCTCGGGCGCAGCTCCGAGCAGGGCCGTGGCACCCGGGTCCACCGGATGCAGCAGACCAGGCTCCCCCTGCCGATCCAACGGCAGCTCTCCCGGCCATAAAACGAAAAAATCTAAGATCAAAATAAAAACTTAACAACATGACACAAACTTGGAGGCAGACATAGACATGGACAAAGACGCTGCGCAGTCGGTCCCGGGCGAAGCCGCTGCAAACGTGAGTTCGCGCCGCCATCTTCGGAAGAGTGCAAAGAAATAACCAGGCTGTTGGGATGGTCACTGCTAAATATTTACAGTTAGTGTTGCAGGAGTTGGTGACAAGGCTTGAGCCACGTTATACTCCGCCCTCCCGCGTGCACTTCCCTAACAAAGTCATCCCCGTATGAACAGACCTGAGAGTGAACCGAGACGCAGCTGGCCAAAGCCCTACACAGCCCTCACCGGCGATGGTCGGACCTCCACGACGGCCGAGAGCTACCTGACCGTGAGTGTTCATGAGATTTTGAACTGGCGGGTGAGAAGTGTAGTGTTACAGACACGTCCCCGGTACGAGAGCCATAACAGGACACACTTCGCTGATGAACTGATGAATGCAGTGAATGAGTGGAAGCTGGCGAGGCCCAACATCACAACCCCAGTCACCGCGGACAATGCACAAAACACCGTGAATGCGAAGCGGATGGACTTGGGCCACGGACAGGAGGTCTTGCCCACGCTCTGAACCGATTTATGTGTTGTTATTTTATCATTTTAAAATGTTATTTTTGCAAATACAGAGAGAACACTGGAAGAGGCAATGTTTTCCTTCGCCCTAATGTGCAAAACAAACCAAACCAAAACTGACCCAAACACCACAAAACAAACCCAACCATGGGCTTGTCGAACCGTTGCACCCCTAGTCCGTACCATGTAACTGTCATGTAACCTTGTGCGTCCCTGATTTTAGACGTTTTGGTTCTACTTGTGGGCGGCACGGTGGCACAGTGGTTAGCGCGGTCGCCTCACAGCAAGAAGGTCCTGGGTTCGAGCCCTGGGGTAGTCCAACCTTGGGGGTCGTCTTCTGTGTGGAGTTTGCATGTTCTCCCCGTTCCTCAGGGTGCTCCGGTTTCCTCCCACAGTCCAAAGACATGTAGGTCAGGTGAACGGGACATACTACATTGTCCTTAGGTGTGACTGTGTGTGTGATGGCCTGGCGGCCTGTCCAGGGCGTCTCCCCGCCTGCCGCCCAATGACTGCTGGGATAGGCTCCAGCATCCCCGCGACCCTGAGAGCAGGATAAGCGGTTGGATAATGGACGGACGGATGGATGGTCTCCTTGTACCGCGTCTTCATTCGGGTCCTCAATTCCTGCTTCCTCCATGACAATTCCAAGAGGTCTTATTGACTCATGGCCGTCCCACAGTTGGTCTTTGCCGGTGTTCAGCTCTCCTCCATGAAGAGCAGCAATCTGCCCTGCTTTGCCACCAGCTCTCGTATTTTAACTGCAATGCCGTTTCATGGTTACTATTTCGGTGGAAGCGCTCTGCCCTGCACCGCCTTTAAAGGGAAGGACTCCTGGTTTTCATCGTTCTTTCCGTCAGATAGACGGTGACATGTGATTGTGTCAGTACCACCCAGCCCTACAAGGTGGAGTCTCACAGCACAAACAGCACTGTACTTCAAGGGGAGGGGTTGGCAGTGTGGTGCCTTGCTCAAAGACAACCTGACTGTACTGCGGAAGAGAGAACGCTCCTCTTTCACCCCTGCAGTAGTGTCCCCCCCCCCCGCCCCCCGCATTTTCCCCCCCAATTGTACCCGTCCAATTACCCCGCTCTTCCGAGCCGTCCCAGTCGCTGCTCCACCCCCTCTGCCGATCCGGGGAGGGCTGCACACTACCACATGCCTCCTCCCATACACTCCTCACGAGGAGTTTCTCCAAGGGGACATAGTGCATGGGAGATCACGCTATTCCCCCCAGTCCCCCCCCCCAACAGGCGCTCCAACTGACCAGAGGAGGCGCTAGTGCAGTGACCAGGACACATACCCACACCTGGCTCCCCACCCGCAGACATGACCAATTGTGTCTGTGGAGATGCCCAACCGAGCCGGAGGGCGTCCCTACACAGGGATTTGAACTGGCGATCCCCACGTTGATAAGCAATGGAGCGGACCACCACGCTACCCAGACGCCCCCCTGCAGCAGTGTTGACGGGGATTTGAACCAGCAACCTCTGTTAGTCTGTAGCTTTCAGTGTGGAGTGTTCTCTGGTTCGTGTGAGAGGTCTAATCAGCAGCGAGTCCTCCACAACGCTGATGTCACAACCACACACACACACATCTGTCTGACGGAACGAGCATGATGTCACTTCCTTTATAACCCTAGCCAACGCGAGGGGAGGAGGGACATGTGTGTGTGTGTGTGTCAGTGAGTGTTAAAGAGCGGGAAGGGGGAATGAAATGGGTCGAGTCGAAGTAGAAAGAAATGAGAAAGGAAGAGAGAGAAAAAACAACAGCTAGAGGTGAGGCAGAGGGAGGGAACGGGAGAGAGATGAAAAGGAAATGAGAAAGAGGAAGAGAGAAGAGACAGGTAAATATAAAAAGCAGAGAAAGAGAGAGAGATAGGAAAAGGGAACGAGGAGACAGAGGTGAGGAAGAGGAGAGAGCAAGAGAAAGAGGTAAAACATGAGCGAGTGAAAGAGCGAGAGAGGTGAACGGAAATAAGAGAGAGGGAGGAAGTGAAAAGCGAAGAGGAGGAGATAAATATGTGAGGCGGAGAGGAAGGAGAGACAGTAAGTGGATGTGATGACCCAGCAGGCAGAGACGGCCATGAGTCACGGTCTCTCGTGCCGTCCTGCAGCCTGGAGGACGAGGATACGACAACATTTAACTTGTATGATGAAACACACTGCGGTTCTTCTTTCCACCGCCTGGCTCAGGGGCACAGGCAGGAGTATTAACCCCAACATACATGTCTTTGGACTGTGGGAGGAAACCGGAGCACGCAGAGGAAACCCACGCAGACACGGGGAGAACATGCAGACTGCACACAGAGAGGACCTGGGACGGCCTGGGGTTCGAACTCAGGACCTTCTTGCTGTGAGGCAACAGTGCTGATCGCTGGGCCACCGTGCTGCCTCCCATTATATCATCGTATTACCAGAACCACAATCCCACAGCACATCTAATCTCAGATCACCATATGTCCACCTTAAATCCACCTTAAATCCACATCATGTGACATGACGCGATATCTGGATGTAATGTGTGCCCAGATATCACATGACTGTACCCCCCCCTGATACTAACATGTAGAACTGGGGTGACATTAAGCAGGTAGTTAAAGGTGCCATGTGGGGGCATCCAGGTAGTGCGGTGGTCTATTCTGTTGCCTACCAACACGGGGATCGCCGGTTCGAATCCCCGTGTTACCTCCGGCTTGGTCTGGTGTCCCTCCAGACACAACTGACTGTGTCTTCGGGTGGGAAGCCGGATGTGGGTATGTGTCCTGGTCGCTGCACTAGTGCCTCCTCTGGTTGGTCGGGGCGCCTGTTCAGGGGGGAGGGGTAACTGGGGGGAATAGCGTGATCCTCCCACGTGCTACATCCCCCTGGTGAAACTCCTCACTGTCAGGTGAAAAGAAGCAGCTGGTGACTCCACATGTATGGGAGGAGGCATGTGGTAGTCTGCAGCCCTTCCCGGAGCAGCAGAGGGGGTGGAGCAGCGACCGGGACGGCTCGGAAGAGTGGGCTAATTGGCCGGGTACAATTGGGGAGAAAAAGGGCGAAAAATCCAAAAAAAAAAGGAAGGTGGAGATGGACCTTCTCTGTAGCAGCCCCTCAGCTCTGTAGTAGGTAATAGCAGCAGTGGTTAATAGCAGTAGTGGTTAATAGCAGTAGTGGTTAATAGCAGCAGTGGTTAATAGCAGCAGTGGTTAATAGCAGTAGTGGTTAATAGCAGCAGTGGTTAATAGCAGCAGTGGTTAATAGCAGCGGTGGTTAATAGCAGTAGTGGTTAATAGCAGCAGTGGTTAATAGCAGTAGTGGTTAATAGCAGCAGTGGTTAATAGCAGTAGTGGTTAATAGCAGCAGTGATTAATAGCAGCAGTGGTTAATAGCAGTAGTGGTTAATAGCAGCAGGGGTTAATAGCAGCAGTGGTTAATAGCAGCAGTGGTTAATAGCAGTAGTGGTTAATAGCAGCAGGGGTTAATAGCAGTAGTGGTTAATAGCAGCAGTGGTTAATAGCAGTAGTGGTTAATAGCAGCAGGGGTTAATAGCAGTAGTGGTTAATAGCAGCAGTGGTTAATAGCAGCAGTGGTTAATAGCAGTAGTGGTTAATAGCAGCAGTGGTTAATAGCAGCAGTGGTTAATAGCAGCAGTGGTTAATAGCAGTAGTGGTTAATAGCAGTAGTGGTTAATAGCAGCAGTGGTTAATAGCAGTAGTGGTTAATAGCAGCAGTGGTTAATAGCAGCAGTGGTTAATAGCAGCAGTGGTTAATAGCAGTAGTGGTTAATAGCAGCAGTGGTTAATAGCAGCAGTGGTTAATAGCAGCAGTAGTTAATAGCAGCAGTGGTTAATAGCAGTAGTGGTTAATAGCAGCAGTGGTTAATAGCAGCAGTGGTTAATAGCAGCAGTGGTTAATAGCAGCAGTAGTTAATAGCAGCAGTGGTTAATAGCAGTAGTGGTTAATAGCAGCAGTGGTTAATAGCAGCAGTAGTTAATAGCAGCAGTGGTTAATAGCAGCAGTGGTTAATAGCAGCAGTGGTTAATAGCAGCAGTAGTTAATAGCAGCAGTGGTTAATAGCAGTAGTGGTTAATAGCAGTAGGGGTTAATAGCAGTAGTGGTTAATAGCAGCAGTGGTTAATAGCAGCAGGGGTTAATAGCAGTAGGGGTTAATAGCAGTAGTGGTTAATAGCAGTAGTGGTTAACAGCAGTAGTGGTTAATAGCAGTAGTGGTTAATAGCAGCAGTGGTTAATAGCAGTAGTGGTATCTTATGGTACAAAGTTAAACAAAGAAAACGACTCGACTTCAGTCAGCATTTACATCCAAGCCAAGCTCGCTGCGAGAATGCAAAATATTCGGAAAACCTCCATTATCCATGATACGGAAAGACCAGGTTTCATGAAGGTGAAAGATCTGGTTCCTCACTCATCCATTTACTCGTTTGTTCATTCATTCATTCATTGTCCACATTCGCTTGACCCAGCTCACGATCAAGCAGCGCTCGAGACCGTCTGTCACACATACGGACGAGTCTCAGATTCGTCCAGTCTGCTTGTGTTTGGACGGAGGAAGGAAACGGACATGAACGCCATGAGAAAGTACGAACTTCTTGTTTTGAGGGAACAGTCCGAAACAGTGGTGTCAGGTCAAAGAACAAGTTTGAAACCTTGGCACACTAATTGTGAAAAATAATATTACTATGTTCTTTCTTTAACTTTTTAAACGTCTGCATCTAAATTTGTCTTGGTTTGATGGCTGATGGAGCTGGCGCCGGATCGGCTGGGACTGCTTGGTCTGCTGCGTCCTGTGGGCCCATGGACCACGACCCTGTTTGGAGCTGTGCCTGAAGAGGTGACGCCGAGGGCGGTCTGACAGGACACGGAAGCGGGGCAGGCTAAGCTAACTGCTAGCCCATACAGACCGGTGGTTCCGATCACACCGGGGGCGGTCTGGCGGCGGCCTCGCCTGGCCTTGACTGTGTTTTGGTGTGGTCGTGTGGAGTGCAGGGAGGGAGGTGTGTCGAGGGTGTCTGGCTGGGAGAGATGACGCTGGTTCGGCTGAGGGAGCTTGGTCTGCTGCGTCCGTTGGGCCCAAGCACCACAGCCCTGACTGCAGCTGCACCCGAAGAGGAAATGCCGAGGGCGGTCCGACAGGACGTGGAAGCGGGGCAGGCTAAGCTAACTGCTAGCCCATGCAGACCGGCAGTTCCGACAGTCATCCTGGCTGGTGTTCGTTCTCCTGGACAGTGATTTTTTTTCTTTGTTAGTTTAGATATGTGTGTTAGTTTGGATATATGTGTTAGTTTGGATATGTGCGTTCTTGTAGTTTGTGGATGTGCTTTTGTCTTTGTGTTGCCCTGCTGTGGGAAACCATGTTTCATTGAAATGAAATGACAAAGTTTTTCGGATTCTAGTTACACCTCAAGTACTGAGCTGATGGGGTATCCAGGGCGACTGGACACTTCTTCAACAGCAGGCTGACATTCATTCCCAAGTATGACAGCGTTCCTGATGTTTCCTGGACATTGCCGATATTCCCTGTCATCCATCATGACGTCATCTGTTGTTCTGCATGCCGTCAATGGATGAAATGAATGGACCCAATCAAAATGGAGTTCGTCTCCGTGGTGTCTGTTTTGTTGCCATGGGAACAGCAGCTGTTGTTATGACACTGAAAACAAGGGTAAACACACCCCTCCCCACATTTACACACACACACACCCACACACACACACAGACACACACACACTCAGAGATTACCGAGCTGGTTTAGCAGAATGATGTCATGCTTTGGTGTCTTATCACTTGGTTTTTGGAAGACATGTTGACACCGCGGTGAACTGACGGAGGGAGGAATGACACTTCATGACCGTTAATAACGGTGTGTCTGTGTCTCCGTGTGTGAGCGTGTCTGTTTTTTCCTCTGTTTGGCGACCATCATGTGTGTTTAGTGGGGATCTCTAATTTCCGTATCGTACCACTCCCTCAGTCTTCCTGTTTTGGACCCAGGGAAGATGAGCGGCGGTCACAGAGCCGCACGAACGGGAAATGATGTGACCGTCACAAAAGCCCGAGCGTTAACATGCGGGGATGTTTGGTAGGATGGTGTGGTGGTCATATAGAGGTCATATAGAGGTCACACTGAGGTCATCTAGAGGTCATCGGCTCACAGAAAGGCCACAGCGCCATTCATGACATAGCCGACTACCCTTACACAGCATTCTTTTTTGAGGGGGGATTCCCCCCCTTTTTTTTCTCCCCAATTGTATCCGGCCAATCACCCCACTTTTCTGAGCCGTCCCGGTCTCTGCTCCACCCCCTCTGCTGATCCAGGAGGGCTGCAGACTACCACATGCCTCCTCCCATACATGTGGAGTCACCAGCCGCTTCTTTTCACCTGACAGTGAGGAGTTTCACCAGGGGGACGTAGCGTGTGGGAGGATCACGCTATTCCCCCCAGTTCCCTCCCCCCCTCCGAACAGGCGCCCTGACCAACCAGAGGAGGCGCTAGTGTAGCGACCACGACACATACCAACACCCGGCGTCCCACCCGCAGACACGGCCAATTGTGTCTGTAGGGACGCCCGACCAAGCCGGCAGTAACACGGAGATTCGAACTGGCGATCCTCGTGTTGGTAGGCAACGGAATAGACTGCCACGCCACCCTGATGCCCTGTGGTCAGAGGGCATTAGCCAGACATATTATGATATTAACTACTATCCATCCATCCATTATCCAAGCCGCTTATCCTGCTCTCAGGGTCGCAGGGATGCTGGAGCCTATCCAAGCAGTCATTGGGCGGCAGGTGGGGAGACACCCTGGACAGGTCGCCAGGCCATCACAGGGCGCGCACACACACACACACACACACACACACACACACACACACACACACACACACTCCTACCTAGGTACAATCTAGTACGGGGAGTCACCTGACCTACATGTCTTTGGACTGTGGGAGGAAACCGGAGCCCCCGGAGAAAACCCACGTAGACATGGGGAGAACATGCAAACTGCACACAGAGGATGACCCGGGATGACCCCCAAGGTTGGACTACCCCGGGGCTCGAACCCAGGACCTTCTTGCTGTGAGGCAACCGCGGTAACCACTAACTAACCACTAGTTGATAATATTAACTTGTCACATTATATTAACTCATCATATTATGGTATTTGGTATTCATGTTATGTTTCAAGAAAGCCAAAATATTCCATGTTGCCCCTTTATGTAAGAGGTAAAAAGCCCAGACCAGCTGACACTGCAGATATTCAAACAATACAGAACTGATAGCTTGCTTTTTTCATGGTGCTTAATCTGTCATCTTTTTTAAGAGAAAAGCAGTGTTTTGGCCATAAACTCAAAATATTCCACTTCATGGATCCGTCCCAGTACAACATAGTCACAGACAAAGTTTCCACAAAGACGGTCCTTTTATGGTATCAACAACATGTGTGATGGAAACAGGGTTTCCTGGAGGGAAAGGCGTGTTTGCTGTCATCTGTCAGACAGCAGCTTCCCCACAGAACACAGAACACAGGACACAGGGTTTGGTCTTGTTGCAGAACACAGAGGGTTTGGTCATGTTGGTCATGTTGCAGAACATAGAGGGTTTGGTCATGTCGCTCATGTTGCAGAACATAGAGGGTTTGGTCATGTTGGAGAACACAGAGGGTTTGGTCATGTTGGTCATGTTGCAGAACACACAAGGTTTGGTCATGTCGGTGATGTTGCAGAACACACAAGGTTTGGTCATGCAGGTGATGTTGCAGAACACCGGGTTTGGTCATTTTGCAGAACAAAGGGTTTGGTCATGTTGGTCATGTTGCAGAACACAGAGGGTTTGGTCATGTTGGTCATGTTGCAGAACACACAAGGTTTGGTCATGTTGGTCATGTTGCAGAACACACAAGGTTTGGTCATGCAGGTGATGTTGCAGAACACAGGGTTTGGTCATGTTGGAGAACACAGAGGGTTTGGTCATGTCGGTCATGTTGCAGAACACACAAGGTTTGGTCATGTCGGTCATGTTGCAGAACACAGAAGGTTTGGTCATGTTGGTCATGTTGGAGAACACAGAGGGTTTGGTCATGTTGGTCATGTTGCAGAACACAGAGGATTTGGTCATGTTGCAGAACACAGAGGGTTTGGTCATGTCGGTCATGTTGCAGAACACAGAGGGTTTGGTCATGTTGCAGAACACAGGGTTTGGTCATGTTGGAGAACACAGAGGGTTTGGTCATGTTGGTCATGTTGCAGAACACAGAGGGTTTGGTCATGTTGGTCATGTTGCAGAACACAGAGGGTTTGGTCATGTTGGTCATGTTGCAGAACACAGAGGGTTTGGTCATGTCGGTCATGTTGCAGAACACAGA
Organism: Lampris incognitus; assembly: GCF_029633865.1. Taxonomy (NCBI): domain Eukaryota; kingdom Metazoa; phylum Chordata; class Actinopteri; order Lampriformes; family Lampridae; genus Lampris; species Lampris incognitus. The sequence continues at coordinate 46,109,388 of NC_079225.1, forward strand.
GGGTTTGGTCATGTTGCAGAACACAGGGTTTGGTCATGTTGGAGAACACAGAGGGTTTGGTCATGTTGGTCATGTTGCAGAACACAGAGGGTTTGGTCATGTTGGTCATGTTGCAGAACACAGAGGGTTTGGTCATGTTGGTCATGTTGCAGAACACAGAGGATTTGGTCCTGTTGCAGAACACAGGGTTTGGTCATGTTGGAGAACACAGAGGGTTTGGTCATGTTGGTCATGTTGCAGAACACAGAGGGTTTGGTCATGTTGGAGAACACAGAGGGTTTGGTCATGTTGGTCATGTTGCAGAACACAGAGGGTTTGGTCATGTTGGTCATGTTGCAGAACACAGAGGGTTTGGTCATGTTGGTCATGCTGCAGAACACAGAGGGTTTGGTCATGTTGGTCATGTTGCAGAACACAGAGGGTTTGGTCATGTTGGTCATGTTGGTCATGTTGGAGAACACAGAGGGTTTGGTCATGTTGGTCATGTTGCAGAACACAGAGGGTTTGGTCATGTTGGTCATGTTGGAGAACACAGAGGGTTTGGTCATGTTGGTCATGTTGCAGAACACAGAGGGTTTGGTCATGTTGGAGAACACAGAGGGTTTGGTCATGTTGGTCATGTTGCAGAACACAGAGGGTTTGGTCATGTTGGTCATGTTGCAGAACACAGAAGGTTTGGTCATGTTGGTCATGTTGCAGAACACAGAGGGTTTGGTCATGTTGGTCATGTTGCAGAACACAGAGGGTTTGGTCATGTTGGTCATGTTGCAGAACACAGGGTTTGGTCATGTTGCAGAACACAGAGGGTTTGGTCATATTGGTCATGTTGCAGAACACAGAGGGTTTGGTCATGTTGGTCATGTTGCAGAACACAGAGGGTTTGGTCATGTTGCAGAACACACAAGCTTTGGTCATGTTGCAGAACACACAAGGTTTGGTCATGTTGCAGAACACACAAGGTTTGGTCATGTTGCAGAACAAACAAGGTTTGGTCATGTTGCAGAACACAGAGGGTTTGGTCATGTTGCAGAACACACAAGGTTTGGTCATGTTGCAGAACACACAAGGTTTGGTCATGTTGCAGAACACACAAGGTTTGGTCATGTTGCAGAACACACAAGGTTTGGTCATGTTGCAGAACACACAAGGTTGGGTCATGTTGCAGAACACAGAGGATTTGGTCATGTTGCAGAACACACAAGGTTTGGTCATGTTGCAGAACACAGAGCGTTTGGTCATGTTGCAGAACACACAAGGTTTGGTCATGTTGCAGAACACACAAGGTTTGGTCATGTTGCAGAACACACAAGGTTTGGTCATGTTGCAGAACACACAAGGTTGGGTCATGTTGCAGAACACACAAGGTTTGGTCATGTTGCAGAACACAGAGGGTTTGGTCATGCTGGTCATGTTGCAGAACACAGAGGATTTGGTCATGTTGCAGAACACAGAGGGTTTGGTCATGTCGGTCATGTTGCAGAACACACAAGGTTTGGTCATGTTGCAGAACACAGAGGGTTTGGTCATGTTGGTCATGTTGCAGAACACAGAGGGTTTGGTCATGTTGGTCATGTTGCAGAACACAGAGGATTTGGTCATGTTGCAGAACACAGAGGGTTTGGTCATGTCGGTCATGTTGCAGAACACAGAGGATTTGGTCATGTTGCAGAACTCAGAGGATTTGGTCATGTTGCAGAACACAGAGGGTTTGGTCATGCTGGTCATGTTGCAGAACACAGAGGGTTTGGTCATGTCGGTCATGTTGCAGGTGGCAGGCAGACGGCAGCGTGCTTTAGAGATGTTACACTGCCAAAACACATCCTGAAAAAACGTCATCTGAGCAAGACACAGCAAAGTCTGCATGTGTACTGGATAACGATGTTCATATTCGTAGGTACAAACTGGAACAGTGTCCTCTTACAGACATTAGTGGATACTCCTTTTGACTGCGTCGTAATGCAAATGTTATTGTGTTCTTCATTCTGAGCTTTCCATCCAGTCACACACACGCACAGCTATTAATAGCAATGAACTTAAATGAAGTTGGCTTTCAGCATCATAAGCAGCTAATGTGTTGCATGAAGTACCACCAGGCTCACATGTTGTGCTGGCACAGATCTGAAATACGGCATCCTGCAAACGGTGGTGACCCGTCTCTCTCCCCACCCCATCCTGCCCGACCCACTTCTGTTTTGAGACAAAACTAAAACTGTCAAAAACAAGGGTTTATGACAGTTTTAGTTTTGTTAGATAGAAAAGATGATATCCATTTCACATTAGAAATTGGTATTTGGGAGGATTTTCAAAATATCAGTCTTGTCAGATGTAGGTGTTGATGTTCACAATACTGAGAGCCAACTATAAGTGATCATTCATGTTTGGTTTTGCATCTATCTATCTATCTATCTATCTATCTATCTATCTATCTATCTATCTATCTATCTATCTATCTATCTATCTATCTATCTATCTATCTATCTATCTATCTATCTATGCATCCATCCATCCATCCATCCATCCATCCATCTCTGTATGATGCTGTGATTGAAATCAGCTCATTGTAAATGTTCATCATGTTATCAGTTGGACTAGCTGGGTTGTAAAACTGCTGCTGTTTTACAATGAGCAGGTCCACTTGGTGCCTTGCTCAAGGGGACCTCAATGGCAGTTTTCCATTAAAAAAAAGTCCACTTGTCACTTTCTTTTCCCTTCCACATCTTTTCTGACAGTCTTTTGACTTCAAACAGCCAACTGTCCTAAATAATGTGCTCAAGGGCACTTCTCCCACCAAACCAAGAGTTTCACACTGACAACCTTCCGACTAGATGCTGCACTCTCTAATGTTTAGACAGAAACATAGTAGGTTAAATAAAGGCCATAAAACATCTCATCTCATCTCATCATCAGCCGCTTCTCCGGGGTCGGGTCGCGGTGGCAGCAAGCTAAGTAGGGCACTCCAGACATCCCTCTCCCCAGCAACGCCCTCCAGCTCCTCCTGGGGGATCCCAAGGAGTTCCCAGGCCAGATTGGACATGTAGTCCCTCCAGCGAGTTCTGGGTCTACCCCGGGGTCTCCTCCCAGTTTGGTCGTGCCCGGAAAACCTCCAAAGGAAGGTGCCCAGGAGGCATCCTGATCAGATGCCTGAACCACCTCAACTGGCTCCTTTTGATGCGAAGGAGCAGCGGCTCTACTCCGAGCTCCCTCCGGATGTCTGAGCTCCTAACCCTATCTCTAAGGCTGAGCCCAGACCCCCTACAGAAGAAACTCATTTCAGCCGCTTGTATCACCCTTTCGGTCACTACCCAAAGCTCATGACCATAGGTGAGGGTTGGAACGAAGACTGACTGGTAAATTGAGAGCTTTGCCTTCCTGCTCAGCTCCTTCTTCACAACAACGGTCCGGTACAACATCCACATTACTGCTGATGCTGCACCAATCCTCCTGTCAATCTCCCGCTCCATCCTACCCTCACTCGTGAACAAGACCCTGAGATACTTGAACTCCTTCACTTGAGGCAACAACTCATCCCCAACCTGGAGGGAGCAATCCACCATTTTCCAGTAGAGAACCACGGCCTCAGACTTGGAGGTGCTGACTCTCATCCCGCCTATTTCACACTCAGCTGCAAACCGCCCCAGTGTGCGCTGGAGGTCGCGTTCTGACGAAGTCAACAAAACCACATCATCTGCGAAGAGCAGAGATGCAGTTCTGAGGTTCCCAAAACGGACACACTCCTCACCCCGTGGACCCACCAACCGCGGGGATGAGCACTGGGGTAGGGTGCAATGCAGACTGGCAGCCATAAAACAGCCTCTTATGAATAACGTCATCATGGATATTATCTCTGCACCCATCTCTGTCTGAATCCTGCAGCTCACCCAGACAGACAGAGGGAGAGCACTTAAGTAGTCTTGTAAAAAAAATCTATTAAATTAATGTCTGTTAATGTACGGTTTCCTGAAACAAGCTTTTACTGGCTATGTCTCATACTTCACTGAGTCATTGTGTGTGCGTGTGTGTGTGTGTGTGTGTGTGTGTGTGTGTGTGTGTGTGTGTGTGTGTGTGCATGCGTGCATGTATCTCACACTGGTTCATTCATGAGTCAGTATCAATACCCATAATGTCAGTTGGGTGTACCCCTTCCTTCCAGGAAAGCTATATCATACCACGGAATCAAAAATCTCCCTTCATTTATGGAACAAATACACAGCGAAGCATTTCTTGTCGTACTTGTCAGGTCCGTTTAAATGTGACTGATTAAGAGTTGGCTGTCAACGCAGAGGCGTGTCACAAAGCACTTTTCAGCTCTTAACACATGAAATTACACATTATTGGAAGAAATGACTGAGAATTGAAGTTGGTTTGAAGTGACATTTCAGACTGAGCCATACTGGACACGCACACCGAGCATGTTATTCCAGCCTCAGGAAATGATTCTGGCCACACGACAAGGCTTACGAAGACCAGCAACATGTGCTAACGTTCTCTGTGCTCCCACATCGAATCCAAACATCTCACTGACCTACTGAAGCTAAAGAGCCATCTGAAGGAAGTTAAACAGCAGCTGACGAAGAGGAGGGATACTTATGGACAGTTTATAACGACATCAAAACACGAGAGCAAAGTAAACGAGGGGGATTTGACTTGCGGACAAAGCATCGGTGGACAGAAACCCTCCAACAATAAGCGGTGGTCTGAAAACCTCCAAAACGCTCCACACGTTAAACAGTTAATGACTTCACAGCTCACCTGACGGCGACACACCTGCTGAGAAGTTGTTTTAACAGCTCCATATTTCTCTCACGGTGACGGTTTGGAATTACAATCGACCACGTCCCTTTCACCACGACTCTGTTCTCATATCAGTGGGTGTCGGTTACGGCTTGAGAGGAGAGACCGGTTATGGTGGTGTTCCCTTACCTGACGTCTGCAGTCCCTAGTCGTGACCGGTATCTCCTCGCTGGTCACCGTCTCTCTCCGACAGCCCGGCCGACTTCAGTGTGCCCGAATTTGCTTCGGCAGGTCAAACGGCATCACCGCCACAAGTTTTCCGGAAATATCCTCTTTCCTGATAGAGTTCTCTTTCATTTCCAAGCCCTTTTCATTCGTTTGTGTGTCTATCCATAAGATCACATGTTCTCAAAGTCCACAGCATATTCACAGAGCGCAGTCCTCTCCCCAAGCCTGACCGAGTCTTCCTCGCACTGGGCAGACGAGAGAGAGAGAGAGAGAGAGAGAGAGAGAGAGAGAGAGAGAGAGAGAGAGAGAGAGAGAGAGAGAGAGAGAGAGAGAGAGAGAGAGCACAGATTAGGAATGACAGTCTCCTGGCTCCTCTTTCACTTCCAAGATCAGCGTGTAAAAGAAATCAGTTGTTGGTTCAACCCCAGGATGCCCCGATGACTTCAGGAGGAGGAGGAGGAGGAGGAGAAAAGTCTTCGTCACAGGGGCCCCTGTTCCGCTCCACGCTCTCTTTCTGTGGCCGGACAGAAGAGTCCAAAGTGGTGTTGGAGTCTGATCTATATTTAACCTCTGGTCTCTGTTGGCTGGAACCAGCTGAACAGACTGAGGGCCCCCCCCCTCCACACACACACACACACACACATACCCCACCCACAACAGCTGACCTCCCCCCACTCACCCACAATCTACATGTAGTTCAGTTTAGTTTAGTTGTTAATTTTAACTGACAATATCTTGTATTAGCTTAATTTGGGTTGCTTTAGTTCATCTTATTTCATATCAGCTCAGTTTGCTTTAGTTTATAGTTAATTTAGTATAGTTTAGTTTTAAGAGGGGCGGCATTGTGGCGCAGTGGTTAGCGCAGTTGCCTCACAGCAAGAAGGTCCTGGGTTCGAGCCCCGGGGTAGTCCAACCTTGGGGATCAACCCAGGTTGTCCTCTGTGTGGAGTTTGCATGTTCTCCCCGTGTCTGCGTGGGTGTCCTCCGGGGGGCGCCGGTTTCCGCCCACAGACCAAAGACATGTAGGTCAGGTGAATTGGCCATACTAAATTGTCCCTAGCTATGAATGTGTATGTGTGTGTGTGTGTGTGTGTGTGTCAGCCCTATGATGGCCTGGCAGCGTGTCCAGGGTGTCTCCCCCGCCTGCCGCCCAATAACTGCTGAGATAGGCTCCAGCATCCCCGCGACCCTGAGTGCAGGATAAGCGGTTTGGATAACGGATGAATAGTTTTAAGAGCACCTAAACTCTATACCATTCTGTAAGTGTTGGTCTGAGCTTGGTACCAAATGATGTTAGCATAGCAGGATAAACACAGCAGCAGATTTAAATGAGACACCAAAATTACAATTTAATCCATCCAAAAGTATACAGTGATCAATGGTGTCAAAGGCTGCACTGAGGTCCAGTAGTAGAAGCACAGAAGTGGAATCAGAGTCGATCGCCAGTAGAAGATCATTAACCACTCTGGTCGGAGAAAGTGAGAAACGACAAAGTGAGGGCAGCTATAAACAGGATGAAAAGTGGAAAGGTGGGGGGCGTGGCCGGGACGTCGAGGATGTAGGACACGTTTCTCTATTGCTCCTGAGTTAGTGACCAAATTTATATATTTAATCTCGCTAAATCGTGCATGTCTTTGGTGATCAAGCGTCTAAAGAGTCCTTTAAACGATTCACACTATATTTGAGGACTTTGAAGGTGAAATGACATCTAATCGACCGAAAACGGAGTCTGCAAGAGCAGGCCGCAATAAGCCTGCGCCCTCTCCTGAATCTGATCCGCTCCCAACATCGGGTGCTACAGCTAGTGCTGACAGCATGACAGTACTGACCGCGGAAATGCTACAATCCATGATGGGCTCCCTCAAAACCGATATTTTCGGTAAGATTGACACTTCAGCTACCACTCTCAGATCAGAGATGATACTGGTCAAAGACGAGCTTAAAAGATCTATCGAGAGGATCCAGAATAAACTCGACGCACATGGAGTCGTTTTATCAGAGCTGGAGCGCAGTGCTACAGATCACAGCACTCGGATTACCGAGCTAGAGGCGAACGTCGGCTCACTAACAACTAGGGTGACATACCTGGACAACAGATGCGAGGACCTGGAAGGTAGAATGCGGAGGAACAACATCCGTCTTCTGGGAATACCGGAGGGAGTGGAGGGCCCGCGACCGACAGAATTCGTAGCCGGGCTGCTTCAGGAGCTGCTCGGCCTGGATGAGAAGCCGCTGCTAGACCGGGCACATCGCACCCTGCGGAGCCGACCCCGGGAGGGTGAACCTCCGCGACCATTTGTCATCAGGGTGCATTTCTTTCACGTCCGGAACGACATGCTGAAGAGATCTGGAGATGCGTCTCCTCTCCTCTACAAGGGCAGAAGAGTCTCGATATTTCCGGACTACATAACACCACGGCTGTGGCCAAGAAGCGGGCTAGCTTCGGAGATGTTAAGCGCCAGCTGCGCGCCTGTCCCGGCGTGAAATATGGTCTCATCTACCCTGCGGTTCTGAGACTGACCCTGCCGGACAGCTCCACACACAGGTTTGAGGACCCGGCTGTTGCGGCCGATTTCATCAAAAACAGGGTGAAAAAAGCTGTCATGCCACCGCCGGGTCTGTAGCTCAAAATATCAGTTGGCTGGTCTGGTTAGCAGGCTAGTTAGCGGGCTGGCTGGTAGGCAGATTAGCTAGTGAAGTTGGTCTTGCAGTGCTCATTGTTGACATTTGAACGCAGCTGTTTTTTTATTTTCAGTACATGTTGGAGAGTGAAGCTAGCCTTGCAGTGCTCATTGTTGACACTTGAATGTAGTGGGTTTTTTATTTTTATTTTCAATACATGTTGATGAGTATACAGCGGACTACTCACATATAATGTGGAGATATATTTTATTCCACTTACATTACTGCCTACTATTTGTGTCATTCTCATTTCATTTTGTTTTGATCTGAGCTGCCTGCACAGCCAGTATTTGGTTGTTTACATGGTTGAAGTTCAATTTTGCCACTTTATAGATTTTGTACCTCTCTTAACTGAGTTAGTTTTCCTCGGGTCCTAATGTTATTGGAGACCGACTTATGCACATTTGCTTTATTCTAGTTCAATGGTCACAAATCTCAGGTAGCTAAGAGTAAGCTAGCTAAGTTGGTATGCGTTGCTCTAAAGGTTTTTTGTATTTAGGGGTTTGCTTGCATCTCAGTTGGGGAGATGCTTCGGCAAGAGGGATTTTGTGGGAGGGTTTTTTTCCTTCTGTATTTGTGTTTTGTTTTCTTGTGTTTTGTCACTTGTTTTTGTTTTTTGAATTTGCACTATTGAGGCCAGCCAAAATATTTAATTTGCATTATGCCTTGTCCTTAACATGTACTCTCTCTGTTAAGACATGACTCAGCCTGACGTAGCTCATCCTGCTGGAGGGAATGGTTTTAATTTTCTCACTTGGAATTGTAGGGGCATTAACAACCCAGTTAAACGCAGTAAGGTTCTCCACCACCTCCATCAGTTGAAAGCTCACATTATCTTCCTCCAAGAAACTCATCTCAAGGTACCACAACACTCAATACTTAGGTGCAGATGGGTGGGTCAGGTGTTCCATTCCTCATTTCAGAGTAGGTCAAGAGGGGTGGCTATCTTACTTCACAAATCAGTACCTTTTACATGTTCTAATGTGATAGCTGATCCCAATGGTAGATATGTAATTGTCAGTGGTAGGTTATTCGATACGAAGGTGGTTCTTGTTAATGTTTATGGTCCTAATTGGGACAATGGGGATTTTTTCAAATCGGTTTTCTCCACACTCCCTGATATGTCCTCCCATATGCTGATCATAGGCGGTGACTTTAACTGCTGGTTGGACCCACATTTAGATCGATCCTCCACTAAATCTACTACTTCATCAACCTCAGCTGGGGTTGTCCATACCTTTATGTCTGATTTCGCTGTTTCAGACCCTTGGAGAACATTTAATCCATCTGGGAGGGCATACTCTTTTTTCTCTTCGGTACACCACACTTTTACGCGCATAGACTACTTCCTTGTAGATGATAGACTTCTCCATTCCATATCTTCGTGCTTATATAATCCAATTGTGGTTTCGGACCATGCCCCTGTCACTATGGGAGTAGTCTTTCAAACAGCTAATAATCAGAGACCGCCTTGGCGGCTTAACACTCAATTACTCAGTAACGAAAATTTTATTAACTTTGCTTCGGCCCAAATTGACTTTTTTATGGATACAAATAGAACCCCAGGTATCTCTGCGTCTACCCTATGGGAAACTTTGAAAGCTTATCTTAGAGGTGAAATTATTTCCTACACCACATATGAGAACAAACTTAAAAAAGATAAATTGTCCATGCTAACACGCCGCATTGCCCAATTAGATAACGCATATTCCGTTTCACCATCTCCAGATATTTATAAGGAGCGCTTAACTTTGCAAGCAGAATTTGACACTTTGCTAACAGATCAAGTTACTGAGCTGCTTGTCAAGTCTAGGAGCACCTACTATGAACAGGGAGACAAAGCCAGTAAGTTATTAGCACACAAGTTGCGTCAAGTTTCATCATCACATCAAATTCCCAAAATTCATACATCATCCGGAATATCATTAGACCCTAGGGAGATAAATGATGAGTTCAGAAGTTTCTACCAGTCTCTATATACTTCTGAAAGTGATGCTGATTTATCAGAATTTGATGACTTCTTCCACTCCCTTGATGTACCTTTAGTCAACCAGGATTTGGTTAAAGAATTAGAACAACCAATCACTGTTGAAGAACTGTCTAGAGCTGTCAAATCCCTTCAATCCGGGAGAAGCCCAGGGCCTGACGGTTACTCGACAGAGTTTTATAAAAAGCTTCTCCCCAAAATAGCCCCTATTCTAATTGAAATGTATAATGAAGCATTTGTTAATGGTATTCTTCCACAGACTCTCACTCAAGCGACTATCTGTTTAATTCTTAAAAATAATAAAGACCCTCTTGAATGTGCATCATATCGTCCAATTAGCCTGTTAAATGTTGACTATAAGATTTTAGCCAAACTTCTGGCAACACGCCTGGAAACAGTTCTCCCATCGATTATCTCTCCTGATCAAACAGGATTTATTAGAAATAGACATTCATTCTTCAATCTTAGGCGACTATTTAATATCATGTACAATTCCTCTGACACCAACACCTCGGAGGCCATTATATCCCTGGATGCGGAGAAGGCGTTTGACAGGGTGGAGTGGAAGTACCTTTTCTATACACTAAATAAATTCGGCTTTGGTTCAAAATTCACTACTTGGGTAAGACTTCTGTATGCGTCCCCCCAAGCCTCTGTCAGGACTAATAACACTCAGTCAGGCTGTTTCCCTCTGCAACGGTCAACACGCCAGGGTTGCCCTCTAAGCCCTTTATTGTTTGTTCTCACCATAGAACCCCTTGCAATAGCACTTCGTTCCAACCCTCTTATCAAAGGTATAGTTAGATACGGACATGAGCACAAGGTGTCTTTATATGCAGATGACTTATTGCTATACACATCTAATCTTTCTGTTTCTGTTCCTGCTGCCCTTGCTACTATTACATCCTTTGGTCATTTATCAGGGTATAAACTGAATCTCAGTAAAAGCGAATTGATGCCGCTTAATGTGACTGCGGAAAAATTCCCATTACATACCTTGCCATTCAAAGTTGCTCATAGTTGTTTCACTTATCTTGGTGTACAGGTCACGAGTCGATTTGAAAACCTTTTTCGGGCCAACTTTTCCTCGCTTTTAACCCGCACTAAGGATGATTTTGAACGCTGGTCAGTGATGCACCTCTCTTTAGTAGCGAGAATTAATTCTGTTAAAATGAACACACTCCCTAAATTTTTATATCTCTTTCAGTGCCTACCGATTTTTCTTCCCAACACATTTTTCAAAAAAATAGACGGCCTAATTCTACCTTTCATATGGGATAAGAAGACTCCTAGGATACGAAAACAGCTCTTGCAGAGACCCAAGTCAGACGGAGGTATGGCGCTACCAGATTTTAGATTTTATTATTGGGCGGCTAATCTTAGGGTCATTCAGTTCTGGTTGCGAGGTGGAGAGATGTCCCCGTCCCCAATTTGGTTAAAGATGGAAGCTGCTTCGTCTGTACCGGCATCATTGTCTTCCCTCGCTCACTCCTCCATTACAGGCCCTTATTCCTCTTTCACCAAGAATGTGTGTGTCAAAACAACATTGAGGATCTGGAATCAATTTAGACGCCATTTTGGGTTTCAGACAACCTCTCTTTCTGCTCCGATGGCCTCGAACCCTGCTTTTGCCCCATCTATGGTTGATAGTGCTTTCTCAATATGGTCTAGTCTTGGTATAAAAAGGTTTAAAGATCTCTACATTGACAATACATTTAGTACGTTTGAGCAACTAGCAGTTAAATTTGGTCTTCCCAGGCATCATTTTTTTAGATTTTTACAGATCCGGAGTTACGTCCGCAATTTGGATCCTCATTTCCCCACCCTTCCTGGTGAAACACAGTTTGACACCTTTCTTACCCCGCTTCCCACTCTGAAAGGTACCTTGTCAATAATTTATAGACAAATTTGTTCTTTAAGAATTGCCTCACTTAATGACATTAAATCCTCATGGGAGGAGGAACTGGGGGAGGGAATATCTGATGGGCTGTGGGAGAGGGCACTCGGAAGGGTACATACCTCTTCGGTCTGCGCCCGACATGGTCTCATTCAATGCAAAATCATTCATAGGGCTCATTGGACCAAAGCGAGACTAGCGAAAATTTACAAAGACATAAATCCTAACTGTGTGAGGTGTAACCAGTCTCCTGCTAACCATGTGCACATGTTTTGGTGTTGCTCATCTCTTGATGGTTTTTGGAAAGATATTTTTAGCACACTTTCAGAAGTATGTGACACACAGATCAAGCCAGACCCTTTTATTGCGCTATTTGGGGTGCCCTCGCCCACATTGCAACTGACCAATATTAATAAGGATTTTATTGCCTTTGTTACCCTGTTGGCGAGACGATTGGTTTTGCTTAGTTGGAAATCCTCTGTACCCCCTTCTCATGCTCTTTGGATTAAGTCTGTTTTAAATTGTATAAAGCTGGAAAAAATTAGGCACACACTCAAAGGGTCCCTAAACAAATTCTGGGCAATGTGGACCCCCTTCTTTTCTTATGTTAAGCGACTTCATTTCCCTGTTATTCCAGAGTGATGTGTGTGTATATATATATGCATATTTTTTCCTTTTTATTGATGTCCTTGTTGGATGGAGGTGGGGGCGTGGCAAGCTCCGGTGATGAAGGAGGTAGGGTGTATGTGTACATGATGTCTGTGAGGGACTGTGCTGGGTTGGCTGGCCTGCGGACAAGTGCATTGGAATATGTGTACTTGTATTTATTTAGTTATTTTTATTTATTTTTTTAATTATTTTAGTTAATTTGTTTTGATTTGATTTGATTTTTTTTCTCCTTTGAGGGTGTGTTTTTATTCCTCATTGTATTCTGGTGTGTTAGTGTATTGTTGGATGTGTTTTGTGTTCATGCTGTACAACTTACGAGGACAATTATTTTGTAAATGTTGATTATGCGGAAAATTCAATAAACAAAGTTATAAAAAAAAAAAAAAAGTGGAAAGGTGGTTGATCCAGATGACATACCTGTGGGGGCATGGAGATGTTTAGGAGAGATGGCAGTGGGGTTTTTAACTAGATTGTTTAACACAATCTTGGAAAGTGAGAGGAGGCCTGAGGAGTGGAGAAGAAGCATACTGGTACCGATCTTCAAGAACAAGGGTGATGTGCAGAACTGTAACAACTACAGAGGTATAAAGTTGATCAGCCACAGCATGAAGATATGGGAAAGAGTAATAGAAGCTAGGTTAAGAGGAGAGGTGATGATCAGCAGCAGCAGTATGGTTTCATGCCATGAAAGAGCACCACAGATGTGATGTCTGCTTTGAGAATGTTGATGGAGAAGTATAGAGGAGGCCAGAAGGAGTTGCATTGTGTCTTTGTAGATTTAGAGAAAGCATACGACAGGGTGCCGAGAGAGGAGGTGTGGTATTGTATGAGGAAGTCGGGAGTTGCAGAGAAGTATGTAGGAGTGGTGCAGGATATGTATGAGGGCAGTGTGACAGTGGTGAGGTGTGGTTGGAATGACAGGTGGTTTCAAGGTGGAGGAGGGATTACATCAAGGATCGGCTCTGAGCCCTTTCTTGTTTGCAATGGTGATGGACAGGTTGACGGACGAGATCAGGCAGGAGTCTCCATGGACTATGATGTTCGCAGATGACATTTTGATCTGTAGTGAGAGGAGGATGCCGGTTGAGAAGAGCCTGGAGAGGTGGAGGTATGAACTGGAGAGAAGAGGAATGAAAGTCAGTAGGAGCAAGACGGAATACCTATGCGTGAGTGAGAGAGAGGACAGCGGATTGTTGAGGATACAAGGAGTAAAGGAATACTTGGGGTCAACTGTTCAAAGTAACGGGGAGTGCAGAAGAGAGGTGAAGAAGAGAGTGCAGGCAGGGTGGAGTGGGTGGAGAAGAGTGTCAGGAGTGATTTGTGACAGAAGGGTACAATCAAGAGTTAAATGGGAAGGTTTACAAGATGGTTGTGAGACCAGCTATGTTGTATGGTTTGGAGACAGTGGCACTGATGAAAAGACAGGAGGAGGAGCTGGAGGTGGTGGAGTTGAAGATGATAAGATTTTCACTGGGAGTGATGAAGAAGGACAGGATTAGGAACGAGTATATTAGAGGGACAGCTCAGGTTGGACGGTTTGGCGACAAAGCAAGAGAGACAAGATTGAGATGGCTTGGACATGTGTGGAGGAGAGATGCTGGGTATACTAGGAGAAGGACACTGAATATGGAGCTGCCAGGGAAGAGGAGAAGAGGAACACCAAAGAGGAGATTTATGGATGTGGTGAGGGAGGACATGCAAGTGGCTGGCATGAGAGGAAGATGCAGAGGACAGGAAGAGACGGAAATGGATGATCTGCTGTGGCGCCCCCCAACGGGAGCAGCCAAAAGTAGTAGTAGTAGTAGAAGTAGTATTAGATATGTTTGCTTGTTACCTCTCAGGCACTTATTTTTCAGACTAGAGAGTCGTCCACTTAGTTCTAGTTTTTTGTGAAGAGCCTTTCCTTTTTGCATGCCTTCCTCAGTATCTGCTCTTGGGTTAAACCAAACTAAAACATCACATCAGGGTATTTGTTTGCAGGTAAATCATCAGGGATGTTGTTTTAATGAGTCCTTTCACATACAGGTACATGGTCATTCTTGACATCTTCATATTTTCTATACATTTTGAGCTTATAGCTTTTACCCAATAGAGTTCTTTAAAGGCCACGAATGTTAAAAACCTATGAACAAGTTTAAAAAGGTGAGAGGAAGAGCGTCTGGTAAGAAAGAGGGACAAACTATTTCATCTGCTTCAAACAACACAGACAGGGACTTGGCATGGAAGATAACAGTAAAAGGCTTCTCGGTGCTTTAGGTAGGTCCTTTCCCTTCTGTATAACAAAAGGCGATGCACACTGCTTTGTCAGAAAGACTAATGGGATTGACTGCTGGCCTTTCGCCAGAGAAGCAGACTTATTTCAGATGCTGCTTTTACACCCGAGGATCATGCCACGCTTTACGAGTGGGGGAAACGGCGGCAGCGTTGGATGATTGCTTCTAAGCTCAGCTTGCTTGGTTGAGAATCAGCGCTGGTTTCAGATAGTCCATTAGGTTTTCCCTCCGGGAACTGAGGCGCTCATATTATCCCTCTGACTGGTGTAATGGGTGCAGCCCCTCACCAGAGCATCACTGAATAAACAACTGTACGTCACATTAGAAAGGAAATGGACTTTCACCACAGTAAGTAGTGACCATTGAATCCTACACACATTTTTTTTAATGTGTGTAGGATTCAATGCTCACTGCTTCCTGTGGTGAAAGTCCATTTTTTCCATTTAATCAGGAATCAGGAACACTTTGTCATTTCACTTCATGCACTTGCATACATGAAATGAAACGAAATGTCATTTCCCCCAGCCCACAGCAGTACAACACAACGACAAAAACACATCCAAAAACTACAAGAACACATACGCAAACTGACACACATATCCAAACTAAACAAAAAACACTGTCCAAGGAAATAAACGCCAGCCAGGATGACTGTCAGAAGTGCCGGTCTGCATGGGCTAACAGTTAGCTTAGCCTGCCCCACTTCCGCGTCCTGTCAGACTGCCCTCGGCGTTTCCTCCTTGGGTGCAGCTCCAGGGAGGGGCTGTGGTCCCCGGGCTCACCGGACAAAACAGACCAAGCTCTCCCAGCCAATCCAGCGCCAGCTCCCCCAGCCAGACACCCTCAACACACCTCCCTGCACTCCTCACGACGACACCAAAAACACCACAGTCAACGCCAGGTGAGGCCGCCGAAAGACCGCCCTCGGTGTTAACGGAACTGCCGGTCTGCATGGGCTAGCAATTAGCTTAACCTGCCCCGCTCTCTCAGCCAATCCAGTCCAAGCTCTTCCTGCCATCAAACGAAGACAAAACTTAGACACAGACATGGACAAAGACACTGCATGGATGGTACTGGTTGAGGCTGCCGCAAATGTGAATTCGCGCCGCCATCTTCCGACACTGGCACTGGATGAGGCCGCTGTAAATGCAAATTCGCACAGCCATCTAAGGTGTGGGAAGGTGATGTGTATCTCTCTCCTAAGCAGCATCAACGCTTTTGATACATTTTGTGGAATTTGTCATTTACTTCCAAAGAAGAAAGACTATTTCACACCGATGCAGAAAAACATGGCGGAATTTTTGTGTGATTTCACTCTTTGAAGAATACTTTCATAGTCAACCGAATACTTTTATCTCATAAAAAGTACCAATTTTAAGAGTTTACCTTTTTTCTAACAGTGGAAGTAAGTTAAGTTAAAATGGTTATCTCATTTCGAAGCTAGATTCCTCAAATGAACACAACTTCGCCTCCGTCCTCAAGGTCACTATCTCCATCCTGGTCAGGCAGCTGTTATGGGGTTTGTCCTTGCCTACATCTCATATCTCTTTTCCATCTGGTAGGCACTTTTGCGACAGGTTTTTCCACAGGCAGACTGTCACATGGAAGCAGGGGGTTCTTATGTACTTACACGACTTTTGCCTCCTCTCTCTGGTTTGAGCTCATAAACCGGGATGTCAGGATTCTTTTGACTCACCACTACATACTTAAGTCCCAGTGTGACTTAAGCTTGCCTGGCCCTCCTCTCTAAGGCAGGTTGCGGAACAGGACTCATTTACCAGGGTGCAGTGAAGCTCCATGGATCTTTTGATCATAATACTTTTTTCCTCTTAAAACTTCCATCTGAGCTTTTTTTTGAAGCAATTTCATACACCTCTTGCATCCATGCCTGCCAGTCTACCACATACTCGCTGTAGCTTTCTTGGTGCGCTTTTGCAGGCAGATTGAACAGAATATCTATGGGGAGCCGAGCCATGGAGTTCATCCAAAGAGCAGATAGTATGGGGAGAACCTGGTGGCCTCGCTCCGAGTACAATTGTAGGCATGCATGCACCACCTTTGCCAGTGAGTTTTTCCAGTCTGCCTTCTTTACATCAGTAAGCACTCTTAACATTGACAACAGAGTTCTATTAAAGCGCTCCACTTGCCCATTGCCTTGAGGATGATATGACGTAGTGTGGGAACCACACACGCCGTTGACCTTCTGGAGCTGGGAGATCATCTGATTCTCAAATTCCCTGCCCATGTCATGATGGATTTTTACCATGAAACCAAAGTTAAGAGCGAAGTTATCGGAGACCTTTTCCATCACTGTCTTTGCTGATTTGTTTGTTTGGGGTTTTTTTGTTGCAGACTTGCGCAAAGCGCGTGAAGTGATCCATCACCACTAGGATGTACTCATACCCATGCTTGCAG
Source organism: Lampris incognitus (assembly GCF_029633865.1). Lineage (NCBI taxonomy): Eukaryota > Metazoa > Chordata > Actinopteri > Lampriformes > Lampridae > Lampris > Lampris incognitus. Next base: position 46,126,270 of record NC_079225.1, read on the forward strand.
GTTTCAAGGTGCAGGAAATCCACTGATACAAGCTCAAATGGGTAAGTAGTGGTAATGGTGGTCAAGGGGACTCTGGTGATCATAGTAGGCTTCTACCTTTTCAAGCACTCACAGGCACATGTCACAAAATGCTCTACATCACTTTGCATTCAGGGCCAATAGAATCTATCTCTTATTAAGCTCAGAGTTCTTTCTATGCCCAAATGTGCCATGTCTGTGTGTAGTTCCCTGAAAACTGTGTCATGGTGCTCTTTGGGTAAGAGGAGTTGTTCTCTACCACCCGCCCTGATGTGTAGGACACCATCACTGTCGACATGCAACCTGCTCCATTGCTGCAGCAAAATTCTGACATCAGGTGATTCTGTCTTCAGGGCCTGCCCTGTGGAAAGGTGGTTGGTCACCTTGTATTCCAGCACACGTCCAAAAACTGGGTCTCACTCTTGACTCTGTCTGATTTCATTCAGTGAGACCGGCTTACTGTCGGGCAGTAGTATGGAGTCTCTAACCAGGTTGATGGCATCCAAACTGACTGTAGTGGCCAGATGAAGGGGACTCTCACTTTGCAACACTGCATTCACCACAGAGGTACTTATTACATCTTGCCTCACTTCCTCTGTGCACTGTGACATGAACTGTTTGATATCCAGGGTTAGCCAGGACAGGCCATCTCCATCTGTGTTTTGTTTGCCAGGCCGATACTTGACAGTGAAATTAAAATCGGCCAGTTCTCCCACCCATCAGTGACCTGTTGCATTTAATTTGCTGTTGTGAGGATGTATGTCAAGGGGTTGTTATCTGTATATACTACAAAGTGAGGGGCATAGTACAGATAATCTTGAAAATGTTCACAAACAGCCCATTTCATAGCCAGGAATTCTAGTTTACCAGATTATATGTTACAATTTTATTCAGGAGGTGTCAATGTCCTGGAGCCATACGCAATCACCTTCATCTTGCCTACCTGCCTCCCTTAGTGTCAGACACTCGGAGCTAATGGTCATTGGACTGGCCCTTCGACTTGTTTTACCCTGTTGGGTTTTGTTTGTGCGGTTTGTTTTGTGCTACGGTAGTGCAGTATAGATAGGGTGTTATGTGCACCATGCTTGTTGATATATTTTGTTCTTATTTCTATTTCTTATTTTATCTTTTATTTCTATTTGCTTCTGTTTTTCTTGTTTCTATTTGTGTCTATTTTCTTGTTATCTTGTATCTTGTATGTTGTTAGTTTTTAGTTTATTAGAGCGTGCCTGTGATAGAACCCACTTTCCCCTTGGGGATGAATAAAGCATTCTGATTCTTGTCTCTGATATAACACAGGCCCCTGGCCATCTTGTGAGGCATCACAAAGTAAAATGAATGGCTCTGAAACATCAGGATAGCCTAGGATGGGTGGCTGTGTTAAGCAGTCAATCGGTGTGTTCAGAGTGTGTTGGTGACTATGACTCCAGTTAATGGGTGTGTTTGGTGGTAGGTGTACCCCGTTTTGTACTGATCTGTTTCACTTTCGCCTTTGGTGCAGGAGAAGGTTGGGTCTTGTCTGGAGGTGAGGCCAAGAGCTGATACGAAGGTTTGGCCACTCTCGAGTCATTAGAAATGTAAGTTCTGTAGTAGGAGAGGAACCCAAGGACTCTACTTAGTTCTTCCACTGTAGATAGTATTCTGTTCTTCAGAGCTTGAATTGGAGCTATCTCGGCCGGATCCATTGTACATTCCTCCTCGGAAACAATCCGTCCTAAGAAATGCACATTCTGCTTGAAGACCTCACATTTCTGTGGGGTGAGTTTGACACCGTGTTTTTGGTACCTCTGCAGGACATCTCTAAAGTGCACCACATGGCTGTCAAAGGTGGGGGATTGGATGAGGTTGTCATCCAGGTAGGGCTGGCAAACATCACGAAAGCCCACCAGGCACTCCTCCATACTTCTTTGGAATTCTGCTGGTGCTTAGCTGAGACCAAATGATATATAGTTCCACTGATAAAAACGCCAGGGTATTATAAAAGCTGACAATGGTCTACTCTCCAGGCCCAGGAATCCCTGGTGATATGCCTTTCCTTGGTCCAGCACTGAAAACCAGGCGCTGCCATGCAGAGATCCATCATATCTTGGATCCTAGGGATCAAGTGCCAGTCGGGGACAGATTTTCTGTTAAGTTTTCTATAGTCACAGCACAGCCTCAATTCCCCAGACTTTTTCCAACACAGACGATCGGTGAGGAGTTGGGGGACCTTGACTGTGATATCTATCCTTGGTTCAGCAAATCCTGCAGGTAATCCTTCACCTCTTTTTTTTTTGTACTATTTCATTATCCTAGGATGCCTAACAACATCAGGCAAATGGACTGCCGATGGAAACTAACCCATTCGCTAACTCGGGTACATTTACATTTGTTTTGAATGTTGATTAATGTATATTGTCTCTTCCCAAATAAACGTTTAAACCAAACCTCTTGATGCAAAGTTTTTGGCACTGATGTGTAGATCTTTCGAACAGCGGTCATGTCGTGCAGGGTGATGTGCATTTTTAAAGAGGGAATACATCCAACATCCATCATCATCATAAGCGAAAGCATGACATCTTTCATGGAACAGCTGTCTCACGATCTGCTGCTGATTTTCAATGAGGTGGTCTAACTTTACTGGAGGAGCCCACTGAGATGGCTTGTGACGCTGGTGTGGGGCAGTGGTTACCTCAGCAAACTGAGTGTCAGGCTGTGGGGGGGCTCTGTTCAGGTTGCTCTGCTGTGCTCTCAGCTGTGAACAACTCGGCTGTTTGGATACACTGACTTTATTTCTTGCAAGTGGCCCAATATGGTGCGGGGATTTAGGGTGATGTCATGTTTGTTGGTGTTGGCTATTGAGACCGGCATGTAAGTTGACCTCCCCACACCAATAATGACCAGTCCCTCCAGCAGCTGTGATAGGTCATCAGGAAAAACACCAGGCTCTGTCCTGCAAAGTGAGTCCCAAAGTGAGTCACGAACATAGGCAGTAGTGATTTGCTCAGCAGCCAGGTTTACGCCTCTTTTACCCGCCTGTATTGTCCCCACATCCCCATCCCCATCTGAAGTCTGCAGTATCTTGAGCATAGCTTTAGCTGTGTTAATTGTCACTGAAAAGACCTGGCTGATTTTCCGGATGGTTTGTGATTTTAATTGTCGCTTATCCCATTTTTTAACAATTTCTTCAATCAAATTGAATCCAATGATAGGTTGTTCAGCCACACTGGGGTCACTAGACACCAAAAACGGACTAGCAGTGTCTTGTCTTGGTGTGTCTCACAGTTTAAGTAAAACTCTTATCTCCACCCAGCCATCAAAAATTATTTCTGTTTGATTTACTGCTAATGCAACCAATGGCTCTGGCCCCAAAAGTTAAACAAGTGGCCGGACTATGCTGTGTAAAAGGTGTTGTTTTCTCCACCCATCACTGATGAAACTTGCCTGAGCTCCGGTGTCCCACAGAGTCTCAGTGGCTACATCGTCTAGATGACACTGGACCACAAATCTCTTCCCAATGAAGTTGACGAGCTTAGCTTGGCATTGACAGGGAACATAGCTTGTGGGTGTGTCACAGGTTGGCTGACTATTGTCCGACTGTGGAGTAGCAGGAAGACTGTCTCCCTTTTCACCTGATTGGCTCTGAGGACCTTCACGGAGAGATGCAGAGTTCATCTGGGACTTGGAAAGTGGGTGAGCTACTGTGGATCCCGGCTCAGCAGCCCTCTCCCATTTCCCTGCATCAGTCTCCTCTGCCTGCAGCCATGGGAAAGATGGCCCTCCTGTACACGGCAGTAACAGTGCCTACATGATTCACTGGCCTGCACCTCTCTGCATACCTGGCATCCTCGTGCCCCTCTCACAGCTGTGGGTAGGCCTATATCAGTGCTGGGGCATGACTTTGTTGCCTCTAATGTCTCGCTAAACCTTTTTTTTAATTTCAAGAACATCAGCTTTGAGACCCTCAATGACCTTAGTGGTGTCTGGGTCAGGGTCTTTACACTGTCCTTGTTTCTTTTTTGTGGATGCTGTCAAACTCCCTTTTGCTCAGGTTTCTTTGTTTGTGTCTGCTCCTCTGTTATAAGACAAACTGACTGTTACTGGAGTGTTGCTCAGTGTATAGCTCATCTACTTTCGGTGTCTTCAAGGCACGGTTTCTTTTCAGCTTGTTCTGTCGCTCTAGCTCAAGACTGGCAGCTTCATTTATCCTCTCTATCAGGAGTTCGTCTGTGACTTTTGGGTTGCTGAGGTAGGGTTTAAGATGAAACTTTAACGCCTCATTAAACAGCACAGTCTCTAATGAATGCAGGAACTTGTGTTGGATTAAGTCTAGGCTAAACTGTTCGCCATCATCCTCCCCTCCAGACTTCCAGACGAGTTTCTCCCTGAGCTCAGCTGCCCTGATGAGGAAATTCTGTGCAGATTCCTTATGGTCTTGGGATATGTTCATGAACTGGGAGGAGGTCAGACAGTGAACAGTGGGAAGTGTGAGGTCTCTCTTGACATTACATTACATTACAGTCATTTAGCTGACGCTTTTATCCAAAGCGACTTACAATAAATGCATTTAACGTAGGAAATCAGGAGAACTACTAGTCATCAGAGGTCATCTAAACAAGCATCTAAGAGCAAAACCAGTGCTAAAGTAAAAGCGCAAGAAAGAGATTTTTTTAGTTTTTTTAAATGAGTGAATACAATAAGTGCTAAGAACAAGTAACAGGGTAGTAGTTCTTGAAGAGGTCAGTTTTCAACCTGCACCAAAAGATGGACAGCAACTCCGCTGTCCTGACATCAGTGGGGAGCTCATTCCACCACTGTGGAGCCAGGACAGAAAAGAGCCGTGACCAGGTCGATCGGCAGCAGGGGCCTCTGAGCAATGGGGCAACCAGGTGTCCCGAGGCAGCAGAGCGAAGTGGTCGGGCGGGGGTGTAGGGCTTGACAATGGCCTGGAGCTAGGAAGGAGCTGTTCCTTTCACTGCCCTGTAGGCTAGCACCAGAGTCTTAAACTGGATGCAAGCAGCTACTGGGAGCCAGTGTAGGGACATGAGAAGGGGAGTTGTGTGGGAGAACTTAGGGTGGTTGAACACCAGACGAGCTGCAGCTTTCTGAACAAGCTCCAGAGGTCTGATGGCTGACGCCGGGGTGCCAGCAAGGAAGGAGTTGCCGTAGTCCAGCCGGGAGATGACCAGAGCCTGGATGAGCACCTGTGCCATCTCGTCGGTGAGGAATGGGCGAATCCTCCTGATGTTATAGAGGAGAAATCTGCAGGAGCGAGCAACCAATGCAACGTTTGCAGCAAATGACAGTTGGTCGTCCAGAATCACACCCAGATTCCTCGCAGTCCGAGTTGGCGTCACTGCGATGTTGTCAATGGTGATGGCCAGGTCTCGGTGCGGGCAACCTTTCCCCGCGAGGAACATCAGCTCTGTCTTGTCCAGATTGAGCTTCAGGTGGTGTGTCGCCATCCACTCCGAGATGTCAGTCAAGCACGCAGCGATGCGTGTCTCTACTTGTGTGACAGAGGGAGGAAAGGACAAGATCAGCTGGGGGTCATTGGCATAACAATGGTAAGAGAAGTCTTGCGAGCGAATAACAGAACCCAGGGATGTCGTGTAGAGGGAGAAGGGAGAGGACCCAGAACCGAACCCTGTGGAACGCCTGTAGTCAGTCTGCAAGGCTCCGACACAGATCCCCTCCATGTCGCCCGGTAGGAGCAACCCGTCAGGTAGGATGCAAACATTGAGAGTGCAGAGCCTGTGACACCCAGCTCTTCCGAGGGTAGAGAGGAGGATCTGGTGGTTCACTGTGTCGAACGCAGCTGACAGGTCCAGGAGTATCAGGACAGAGGAGAGAGAGTTTGCTCTCGCAGAGTGCAGTGATTCTGCCACTGCAAGGAGGGCCGTCTCTGTCGAGTGACCCACCTTGAACCCAGACTGGTAGGGGTCCAGGAGGTTGTTCTGGTGGAGGTACAAAGAAAGTTGGTTAAAGACGGCACGTTCGAGAGTTTTGGATAGAAAGGCTAGAAGGGAAACTGGTCTGTTGTTTTCGACGTCAGAGGGGTTAAGTGATGGTTTCTTGAGAAGGGGGGTGACTCTAGCAGTCTTGAAGGCAGATGGAAAGCATCCTGCCTGGAGGGAGGTGTTGACGAGGTGGGTTAGAAAGGGAAGGAGTTCAGGTGCTATAGACTGAAGAAGAGCAGAGGGGACCGGGTCAAGGGAGCATGTGGTGGAGCGACTGGATGTAATGAGGTTAAGGACCTCATCGGGGGAGAGGGGAGCGAGGTGGGATAGGGTGGGATGTGAAGAGGTGAGGGAGGGTGCAGAGGGGGGGATAGTGCAAGCAGCACTAACCGGGTGGTGAGAAGAGAAGGATCTGATGTCGTTTACCTTCTCGTCAAAGAAGTTAGCGAAGTCATCAGGGAGAAGGGAGGAAGTAGGAGGAGGAGGCGGGGGTTGAAGAAGTGGAGAGAAGGTTTCAGAGTTTCTTAGGATTAGAGGCAGAGGATAGGATTTTAGAGCGATAGAAGGCAGCCTTAGTAGCAGAAAGGGGGGAGTAGAAAGTGGAAAGAAGAGATTGGAAGTTGAGAAGGTCCTCTGGGAGTTTGTCTTTTCTCCATTTGCCCTCTGCCACTCTTAGGCTCCGTCTGTCAGTACGTACTGAGTCGGACAGCCAAGGGGCAGGTGGAGTTGGGCGTGCAGGCCTGGAGGTGAGGGGACAGAGATTGTCCAGAGAAGAGGACAGGGTAGAGAGAAGAAGATCAGTAGCAGTGTCAGGGGGTAGGAGAGAAAAAGATTCAGATGTAGGGATGATAGAGGTAGCAGAGGAAGAAGATCAGTGGAACGATCTTGATTTCCAGTAGGTTGCACAGGTGGAGCCCAGGGCTTACAGCTTTAACCACAGCCTCAATAATTTCAGTCTCTGAATAACCCCTTTTCAGGCCAGATTCAATTTGGTTAGTAAGGCTAATAAAGACAAGCTTATCTCTCTGTGCAGCTTCCCCGATTTGTCCACAAATCCTTAACTCTTTCCTTATTGTCACCTCTTGTGTTATAAGGGGTGTAGCCGTGGTGACTTCCCGCTCCCAGGCTATCATTGCATTACTCAACTGATCTCCTAATGCCCGAATCTTTACCTCCAGCGCATGGCATGCCTCTGCCTGGGCCTGCTGAAGCTGAGTATACTCCTCCTTCAACCTCTATCTCACCAAGTTCTTTAGGTTGCGTTTCTGTTCGCTCAGTGTCATGTCCCTGCATGGACATCATAAAGGACTGAAGGCAGCCAAGATACTGATGGAGCACGGCGGATTCCTCACTCTCCTCGATTTCATCTAAAGTATTCTCTGCCAGCCGAATCAGAGCCCAACGGGGTAAGCCTTGGAATCCCTCCCCAGCTGGTTCACTACATTTTAGATGACGACACACCTTGATGAGTTCAGGCTTTCCAAGTGTCCACAGTACTGAGCTGACTTAATCCTGGAGCTGCTCCATGTTTTCTTAAGACTATTCGATCACACTATTCTGGACTTTCTGGTCTGGGTTAATCTCTGTATAGGGACTGGGTAACTCTGCTGTCCTAACAGTCCCTCCTAGCTGGCTTGGCAAAAATATGTAGCAGGTGCAGATTGATGACAGAAGAGGTAATATGATGCCACATATTTTAATTTGAAAACTTTTCAGTCTGTAAATAAAAGCAAGAAATTTAGATGTGATGTGATTCGTAGCGGAGTAATGGCAGCTGACATGAACAGAAACTTGTTCACAACTGAAGAAAACTCGCTCACGTTCTGTCCGAAGGGGTCACTCTGCCATTTACGGGTCATTATCGCTATCTAGTGGCAAGGAGTGAAAATGAATTTACACCACTAGAGCTTGTCTTTCTTGGCTTGGCCGTACACAGTGTGCGAAATATACAATGGCTGTCAGGGGAGCTCAATTTTTTTTCCCCTTTTACGGGGGGGGGGGGTGCTTGGGCGTACCTCAAAGAAAGGGTCGACTATGAATCTAGTTGCAAAGAAACATTTATAGGTGCAAGCATGTAGGCCTACTTGCTCTATGTCAGCACATCCAATATATAGGAAATGTGAAGGTACGCCACCCGCGTTGTATGTTGCGACAGGGGCACCATCTTGTTAGGAATGCGCTGTGTTAGGCATGTAAAAATGTACATGTAACCCTTTCTTAGGCACTATTTATAACATATTTAAAACTGTGTCTCTAGGAGCCTAAATTCTTAAGTGTGGCAGATAGCGCAGTCCACTAGGGTTAGTTTACACGAACTTATAAGGACTAAATGAAGCGGTGCCTCCACCTGAAATAACAGAACACCCCCTATTGTGTGTAATTATTTCCCATGAGAACTAAATATAAACTCTTAGTGGAAAAAAAACCCCAAAACAAAACACTAGAGCTAGAATATTGCATATGTTTAAACATACAATGAGGATGAACATAATATACATTAAAGAAAAGACAGAATCCCACAGCACATGATTTTTAAATACAACTGGATGTGTATTGTCAAAACATGAAAAGTAAAACATACCCAATAGGATCCAGATCAACGTTGGCGCGCTTGATGAGTAGTGGGAATCACCCAAAACAAAGGCTGGATTACGGACCGGGCATGTCGGGCTAGTGCCCCAGGGCCCCGGACCACGAGCGGCTCCAAAAGGTCAGGGGTATTGTGTTCGCGTACAGTAGGGATCCCCAATCATACACTACAAGGGACGTTTGTTCCAAGCTAGTCTCTATTGATGCGGGGGTCCCAAGCTACAGTCTCTGCTGATGCAGGGCCCCAAACTACAAAGTCTCTATTGATGCTGTGAGCTGCTACTCTCATCTCTGGTTGTTTTGTGATTCAAAATTGTGTTGTACTTTGTAGTCGCCATCCGAATCCCATGCAAATTGGCAGAGCGTCGACTACCATGTTGGGTATTTGCATTAATTTTACTTTTAACAATGTTTAATATTGTTTGCGTAGCCTATCTGACGGGGCGGGGTGGGCGGGGGGGGGCAATGGACGTGGGAGGGTGACGACTGTAAACTACTAATAAGACACGTTAGCCCCTAGCTAACGAGTTTGACCCTTTAGCCGAGCGGTTAGTGATGTCGCCTTGTGGTGCAGTACACCCCGTATCGAATCCCGCACCGGACAAGAAAACAACCGGTTACACAAGTAAGCTTTTAATGACCGCAAGCCAAGCAAGTCAAAACAGACCCTAGTTTGTATTGGTCTTAGCTCCACCCCTTTTCTTGGCCACCGAAGCAACCCTATCTATTTGCCTACTCTTTACCCGCATGGTGGGAATTAGCATGTTGTCTAATACAACTTCTCTCATAACGTCCCCATTACCTTCCACCACATCACCGCTATCTGTAACAGATGTGTCCGTTTTTAACATGTTCCACATCCCACAACATAACCAAAACATCGACGCCTCAGTTGCATTGTGGGTAATATGCGAATGAACCCGGAGCAGAAACACTCTAGTAGAATTCGCCACACTATAATGTCCCCATTCAAGAGACTAATTCAAAAGATATAGCGTTGGCATAAAATCCTGAGCTCCTACGGGCCAAAATGGGAACATAACTCTTTCGAGTGCCCGGAGTTAAGAGAGTTGGAATAACTTTTCTATGGGCAATGATAGTAGGAGCCTCCGTAAGCACTCCAGAGGCACTATATGTGAGCCTTTTTGTAGGGAAAATAGGTCAAGACCCTCTCTGAGGAAGACCAGGATTGACTTCTTCAAGTACAGAGGCAGTGTGGTCTTCCTTCACAAGCTCAATAGGCTCACTAGCACATGTGTCCTCTGTATAAGCTGGGTCATCCAGTCAATCAAGTTGCATTTTATATAGCACTTTTCTAGCTGCAACAGCCGCTCAAAGCGCTTTACAATTAATTAAATCACACTGAAAACACCAGTCTGAATCACGGTCCCACAGTCAGTCAGTAAAATGGTCGTCTACCCAGTCCGAGTCAAATCCCAAACAAGCATCAGTGGTGACTTGCAGAGTCTCTTCATGAGATCCTCCTGTCCTGGATTGTCTATCGCAGGGGTGGGCAATCTTATCCAGAAAGGGCCAGTGTGGGTGAACGTTTTTGTTCCAACCAAGCAATTACACACCTGTGTCTCCTAATCAAGTTCCTCAGCAAAGACTCTACTGGTTGATAAGTGGTATCAGGTGTGTAACTGCTTGGTTGGAACAAAAACCTTCACCCACACTGATGCTTTCTGGATAAGATAGCCTACCCCTGGTCTATCATCTTGGGTGATCGAGACTTGTGTCGGCAGTTCACTTTCCTCTGGACGGGAAGTCCGAGATTCATGGTGATCAGTAGGCAGCTCCAGCTCACCTTCATCACAATTATATTCATCGCTGCCTGCATCTGAGTCTAGCTCATCTCTTTGAGTCCTCTCAATGCTCTGGGGAGTTCTCATGGAGTCAGCAAAAGCTTTCTTGGGCAAGTGAGTCTGTTTCGACCTCAAGCTGTATGCCTCCCTTCTGTCATTGACTGCAAGACCTTCGCTTATGTGAACTAGTTGACCAATGGGCAGGATATGATTTCTGTGCAAAGTCCTTGTTGAGCCATCTTCAGGTTTTAGGATAAAAACAGGCAGACCCAGCAACTGCTTGAAGACTGTATATGGTTTTGACCCCCCCATTGACCAGCCAACTTGTGTTTGCCTGGAATGCCAAGATATCTCTAAAACACACCATCTCCCACTTGCAAGTCAAAATATTTAACTTAATGATCATAGCGAGCTTTGTTGCCTGCATTAATTTTAGCTGCAGCTCCCTGAGCACGCTTGTAGGTATTCTGCAAATCTTTCTTCAGTTTGCGTACATAATGGATGTAGGATGGAGTTGTAGTGCTGTCAGCTGAAACACCAAAGCATAGATCCACAGGCAATCTGGCCCCATGCCCAAACATCAGCAGCTATGGTGAGTATCCAGTTGTTTCATTCTTCTAACAATTGTAAGCATATACCACATGACTGATATGGCTCCACTGGGCCTTCTGGGTAGAATTCAGTGTCCCCAGCATGTCCAATAATGTCTGGTTGAAGTGCTCTGGTTGGGCATCCCCCTCTGGATAATATGGGGATGTTATGGATTTCTTAATGCCCACCAGGGCAAGCATTTCTTTCATCACTTTACTTTCAAAATCACGTCCCTGATCCGAATGTATTCTTGGGGGACCCATTGTGAACAAAATGTTTCTCCCAAAGGACTTTGGCAACAGTGAGGGCTTTCTAGTCTGTAGTCATGTATGCCTGAGCATATCAAGTGAAATGGTCTGTGATGACCAACACATTACTTACTCCCTTCCTGTCTGGCTTGATTGATTAAAAAAAATAAAAATCAATACACTAAATCCAACGGCTTCTCACTACTCAAGTGTTTTATGTAGGCGGCTCGAGTGGGCAATGTTTTATGAGCAATACATCAGGGACACATCTTGCAATACCCCTTTACATCCACAATTATGAGGACTTGATATGTACAACTTGAAACTTTTCACCCATTTTCTGGTAGGTGCAGGTGAAAGTTTGTCGACAATTCTGTGCATGTCGTTGACATTTATCCATGGTAAATCTTGCAGGCATCGCGAAAAATATGCCATTGTCAATAGCACAAGCCAACAAACAGGAAACTGGTATGACCGTTGCAGTAGAAACCGGAAGTCAATGGACTACAGATATGCACAGAGCCGTTCTGCAAGGTGACAAGCAAGACACAATAGAGACACTGGACTGCTCTACCACCACACTCAAACGACTCCTATGCCTGTTCTTCACACCAACTCCAAACCACACTAAAAATAAATAAATAAATAAATAAATAACACAACGCAGATACTGGTTAGGGGGTCTGGGGGTGGGATATTTAGTTAAAGCAGGTCTTATGAGACACCATCCTGGGTTACTTGTTTGCTTGTTTTTGGTTGTTTGTGTTGGTTTATAGTGAACATCAACAATCAAATGTCCCCCATCACCAATTGCAATTTCACAGTGTAAGAAGACTAACCTGTCATTTTTCACATCCTCCCTGGTGAACTTGATGTGGTTGTCCACAGAGTTAATGTGGTCAGTGAAATGTGGGACATACTGAGTTTTAAGTTTAACCCAGTAGTCGTACACAAATTTGAACCAATGGCTAGGTGGTGTCCCTGGATAGGACATCAGCGCCCTCTTTTCCACTTCTTCTTTATACAGGTAACCCCACTGAGACAACGGGATCTCATTTTCAAGAGAGACCTGTCCTGGAACAAACATAAACAATATAATACAACACTGAGTTACAGACAGACAGGTCGATCAGTACAAAACACAAAACACATGAGCTGTATTGCTTCAGTAGTTATCAATTCAAGCGATGTGCAGCACTGTAGCAACTACAGAGGTATAAAGTTGATCAGCCACAGCATGAAGATACGGGAAAGAGTATCAAATCAAATCAAATCAATTCTATTTGTATAGCCCAATATCACAAATTACAAATTTGCCTCAGTGGGCTTAACAGCAACACAACATCCTGTCCTTAGACCCTCTCATCAGATAAGGAACAACTCCCTAAAAAAAACCTTTAACAGGGAGAAAAAATAGGAAGAAGCCTCAGGGAGAGCAACAGAGTAATAGAAGTTAGGTTAGGAGGAGAGGTGACGATCAGCGAGTAGCAGTATGGTTTCATGCCACGAAAGAGCACCACAGAAGCGATGTTTGCTTTGAGAATGTTGAGAGGGTTGCCTAATCAGAATCTAGCTTGCATACAGACATCAGGATACATAGCCTAGGTTTAATATTTTCAAAATAACTATTCTGTTGGTTAAAACAGGGAATGAAATTAGCACCTGCCAAATAAAGGGTAACGTTAAATGTCAGTGGCAAATACAATTTTCGTTAAGAATAGTCAGTAATAGTCAGATTCTGAAAACTGAAAAAACGTGGTGTAAGCAAAGCTGGCAAACTAGTGGACATTACATGACGTTACCTGTTGTTGTGACATGATGAGTCCTGATGAGTCAGCGTCTCTTCTTCTCAGGTGGCCTCTTGTAACCCAGAAGAAGTGTTGGGTAAGGCTTATCCAGCATTGGCTTCTTATCAGCGAAGTGAAACGAGCAAACATAAAGAGTTTGAGGGGGCTTTTTTAAGTTTAAGTTAAGTGTAACGGGGGCAGTCCTATGCTGTTCTCTGCTGGTCAGCCTGCTGCACGCCCGTCACTTCCATCATCAGCTCTGCGTTGTGTTCTATTTTCGGTGGGGTCCCAGGTGTTATGGGGGGCCCTCAGTCTCTCATCATCATCATCATCATCATCATAATCAAGGAAGGAGGGGGGACACACAGGACTCTATTTGGCTCACCTTGCCATTTATTTTGGTTTCAAACCCTTCGACAACCGTCCAGTCCTCCAGCGGGAGCGGTGTTTCTTACGGACGTGGGGGTCGAAGTTCAACCACTGCCCGGACTCCACTCGTGTGCGTTAGAAGTAGAAACCGTCCACGGGACTCCGATGTAAGAAAGGATAAACAAGTATTTTATCCCACAGCTTGCAGTATCTTCTTACAGGGATACTCAAGGTTACGTTCTCCTCAACCCGCAAAACTGTCCCACGGTAAGAAACACGCGTGGCTCGGCTCGATTGCTGCTTGAGACTCCTCCCACAAAACAAAAATGGCCTCTCCCGCGTTCCGTCTTCCGTGTACCCATAAGACCTCTCTCTTAAAACGACAGTACACGTATATGACGGTCGTTGTAAAACACATAAAAGTAAATAATGACATAAAATAAAATGTAGTAAACACAAATAACAGCACACAGACAGGATTTGGTGATATTTCATACTCAAACAAAATAAAATAAAAACATTAATTTTAACCTGGTTACATTCACCCCTCCTGAAATTCACCAACATCCTGACAGCAGGATAAAAAGAGAAAGAGGAAAGGAAAAGCCCATCACTGACTACTGGCACAAGTGAAAAGAAGGACCTAGTCCTCCAGTCAACTTAGGAGCTACCTCGGTTACGAGGTCCAGAAAATAATGAGGTTGATCAAGTCTCAGAATTCCCTTAGATCAATGTGACGCCTGATACGCCACACCATGCACTTGGCTCAAAACAACCCTGTCTGATAGACACCTAATAACTCACATTAAACTAGTTTGAATGACTCCAACCTCCATCAAAGTTCAAACCCTCACACTCCGTAGAAATGGCATCTGAGCCATAGATTCTATTAACCTGTTCACTGACCTCACCACCCTCCCTGTGCGTGTCCTAACCCGACCATCGCTCTCTACTTGTGTGCGTGAGACAGTGCGAGCTGCAACATCTGTATCGAGTGAGGGTGGTGCCCCTGTGTGCGAATCAGTGTGAGATATAACACCTACATCGAGTGAGTGTGATGCCTCTATGTGTGGTGCATGTGTGTTGTGTGGTGCGTGTGTGTTGGGTGGAGACTGAGCAGTGGCCCCCACAGGACTGACTACCAGACTAGACGGAATGAACTCTTCCGCTTCTGCCCACTCAGATCTAGGTGAGTCTCCAAGTGATGAGACTGCTAGCCCCACTGCATCCCCTGAGACCGTCAGGCCATCTGCACTGTCCTCCTCATTGGACCCTGCGCAGTCAAGCAACTGACTGGTTGTACTGGACTCCTCACCCTGATCTAACTCAGGGAGGGGCAAGAAGTTGACCTCCAACAAACGGTTCCTGTGCACCACCCTGGTGTGCCCCTCTGCATCCTGAATCTTGTAGACGTGGATATTGGGGTTGACACCGACAACCGTGTACACTCCGTTCTCCCATTTGTCAGCCAACTTTCTCTTCCCTCGCTCACTCTGGTTCGCAACCAAAACACGATCCCCGACAGACAGGACAGTGCCCTTGGCATGTCTGTTGTACTGTCGCGCCTGATGCTGCTGCTCAGCCGTGGAGTGCTTCTGAGCGATCTCCATTGCACTCCTTAGACAGGAAAGCAGAGACTGAGCATAAGAGTCATAATCAACAACGTGAGGGTCATGCAAAACCTGCCTGAACATAACATCCACCGGCAGTCTTGGGACACGCCCATACATCAGGAAGAAAGGCGCGTAACCCGTGGTCTCGTGAACAGTGGCATTGTACGCGAGCGTGAGAGAATGGATCTGCTGAGGCCACTGTTGCTTCTGCTGAAGCGGAAGGGAACGGAGCATATTCCCCATCGTGCGATTAAACCGCTCTGTCCCGCCATTACCCATAGGATGGTAGGCCGTCGTGTGGGACTTCGCTACACCCGCCAACCTGAGAAGCTCTGCAATCAGGTTGCTCTCAAAGTTTGTGCCCTGGTCAGAATGTATTCTCTCCGGAAACCCGTAAACACAGAATACATGATCCCAGAGTTGCTTGGCGACCTGCTTCGCTGTCTGATTGGCGCAGGGGAATGCGTGAGCAAGCTTAGTGAAGTGGTCAGTAACCACTAGGACATCGACCGACCGCTGCTTACTGTCCTCAGCGGACCAGAAATCCATACACACAAGCTGCATCGGTGCGGAGGTTTTAATGCTCTCCAGGGGCGCGCAAGCAGCTGGCTCTGGGGTCTTCCCAAACACACATCTCCGACAGCATCTGACATATGCTCTGATATCCCTCTCCATGTCAGGCCAATAAAAACGCTGCCTTGCAAGAGAGAGAGTACGGTCCTGGCCCTGATGACCAGCGTGATCGTGGATGCCAGACAGTGCCTTGTCTTTCAGACTCAGAGGTAAAACATACTGAGACCTCCTCTGCTTGGACACTGGGTCCTTTGTCACCCTGTACAAGACACCATCATTGTCTTCCAACTTCTCCCACTGTTTCAGCAGCCTGAGGACCTTCTGGTCAGCACCATGCCTCTCACGCCTCGATGGCCGCTTCCGAACAGCGACAAAGGGCAACACCTTGGAGATGCAGGGGTCCTGCTCCTGACTCAACCTGAGCTCCTCGGTGGATAACATTGGCAGTGTATCCTGACCACCCGACAGATGCTGAACGTGCTGGACCAAACTGAGTGCTGTGAATACTGATGCATCAGGCCAGTCACATTTGGCTTGACAAAAAGCCCTGACCTCAGCTGCATCACAAGCAAACCCAGATCGCGCACTACTCAGTGTTTGGGACTGGCAACTGAGTCTGAAAACATCCTGCACAGAGTCCCCCTCAACCCCGTCGGCTTCCTGAACAAGGGCCGGGTAGGGCTCCCTAAGTAGCCTCTGACTGACGGGCTTGGAAAAAGGGTCGCGACTCAATGCATCCGCCACCACGTTTTTCTTCCCTGGCAGGTGTTTGAGATCGAAGGTGTAAGACGCCAACTTAGACACCCAGCGGATCTCACACGCGTCAAGCTTCGGCTTCGTTAGGAGATAAGTCAGCGGATTATTATCTGTCCAAACGGTGAAGCTTTGACCCTTCAGCCAGTGGCTGAACTTTTCACAAACACTCCACTTCAGCGCCATGAACTCCAGTCTATGAGCTGGATACTTCCGCTGTGAGGCACTGAGGGACTTGCTTGCAAAACCAACAGGTCTGGCCTTGGACTCTCCTCGGGGCACTTGAGACAGCACCGCGCCGAGTCCGTCCAAAGACGCATCGACCGACAAAATGAAAGGCACCTCAAAGTCTGGATGGGCAAGCACCACACACTCCAGTAACATCGTCTTCAACAGATCAAATGCTTCCCCACATTCCACCGTCCAGTCTGCGGAGGTAAGCTTACGGAAGCTGCCATGGGGCTTCTTATCCTTAGCCGACCTCCCCCTCCTCTTTTGTCCAGCTGTAAGGGCGAACAGGGGCTTAGCCACGGAGGAGCAGTTCGGGAGGAAATGCTGGTAGTAAAATACCATACCAAGGAAAGATTTGATCCTACGAACAGAAGGCGTGCACCCATCACCTTCCATGAGATCCTGCACTGTCATGTTGGAGATGACCTCTACTTTGGAGGGATCGACAGACACACCTCCGCCATCAACCACGTGGCCCAAAAACCGCACCCGCTTCTGCAGCAGATGACACTTCTTCGGAGCCAGTTTCAAGTTGTTCTCCCTCAACCTCTGAAACACAGTGCGGAGCCTCGACAGAGCCTCAACCTCTGACGGCGCGAAGACAAGAAGATCATCAAGATAGCACAAAAGCTTCGTGAAGTTCAGATCCCCAAAGATCCCAATCATCATTCTCATGAAGGCTGCAGGGCTATTACAAAGGCCCTGTGGCATGCGATTGTATTCATGCAACCCAAGGGGAGTCGTGAAAGCAGTGTACTTCTTGTCATCTTCATGCATTGGGATGTTGAAGAAGCCAGAGGTGAGGTCCATCGTACTAAAGAGGCAGTTACCACCCAGCGCGGCAAGACAGTCCGACTGGTGTGGCAAGGGATGAGCGTCTTTCAAGGTCCGAGCATTCAGCCATCTGAAATCAGTGCAGATCCGAAGCCCGCCATCCTTCTTCCATACCATAACCAGCGGTGAAGCGTATGCGCTCGAGGACTTCCGGATAATCCCTTTCTCCTCCATATCAGTGAGAACCTGTCTCAACTTCTGATAGTGGGCTGGGGGAACCCTCCTGTAGGGCAAGCGAAAGGGGCGCTCATCCACCAGATGGATGCGATGTGTGTATCCTGTGACCTCGCCACAGTCCAGAGAGTCCCTGGAGAAGATGTCATGGTACTCGGTGAGCAGCTGAGTGAGCTGGGACTTGCATGCCTCACTAACCTGACAGGAGCTGAGGTCAATGTCACTGAGTCCGAGCTCTGACAAACTCCTAGCCGGCTGGACAGGGGGACAGGCACTATCTGTGGCGTTGGACTCATGCCTCCCTGCAACTGATTGCAGTCCCTGGAAAACATTAAAGTCCTCAATCGCCAAGCATGGAAACACATCAGCCAACTTGCAGTTCCTTTTCAGTGTGATGGCTTTGTCAGATGGATTGACAACAGTCATGGGTACCCACCTATCACCCCAGAGCGGTGTGACAAGTCGACCTACGAGGACACTGCGTGGCATGGCCTTGGAGTCTGTCGGCTCCACAACAACAGTGCTTCCAGCTGACATAGGCACCTTAGCAGGAAGTCTGCCCCAGACTAAGTGCTCGTGCCTCGGTAAGAGTGTCACGGCCTGGGTGAGCTTAACAGTACCTATCTTCTCAGGAACTGCACCACCCCTCCAGCGCTCTACATTCGTGAACATGGACAAGAACTGTTCAACGTCAGGACTAGACGGATGTTCCTGTCTGGACGCGATGTCCCAGTACTCAGTACCACTCTTGAGTACATGGGCCACATGTTTAATGACGTTTGTGCCGACTATCAGATCATCATGCTGACCGGGCACGACCAGAGTGGGTATGACAAAGGAAACACCATAAAGCTGCATGTTGAGATCATAAAAACCATCAGGCCTAGTCTCCAGACCACCGCAGCCAATCAAGACAATGATCTCTTCAGGCTGCTGCTTCTCAGGTAAAACACCCCCAGAGCGGAGCTTCTCCACTGCATTTTCACTGATACTGCATGACATAGAGCCAGTATCCAACATGCCATTAAGCTGCACACTCTGGTTGATAAGAACAGGAGCATAGAACAAGTCACTGAAAGCCTGAATCCTCTGTGTCGCCTGAATGACCATACGCGAACCCTGAGGTGCTTTGGCACACTTGTCTTCATACAAGTGAGCCAGGTCGGAGACATCAGTGAGGGATACATCTACATTACCCACACCATCCCTCTCTAGGTGTGGGTTTAGTAGTTTAACGGACGAGACTGACGACCAGCTCTTCCACCAGGCTGAGAACGGAGCTGGTTGGGCGGCTGAGGGTGAGGACAGTCCCTCTTCCAATGACCAGGAGACAAACAGTTTATACATCGGTTCTCCCGGCTGCAGTGGGAAAATGTGGAGTGATCCGGAGACTTACAAACCCTGCACAACCTCTGCGGTGCGTCTGACACCTGCCCTGCGGCGCTAGCTGGCGGTTGAGTCTGCGTCGGTGTCCGGACTGCAGCGCTAACTGGAACCTGAGTCTGCATTTTGACCAAACGGTCTAGCAAGCTCACCAAACTCCTCATATAATCATCACCGCCAGAGACAGGTGCAGGAGACGGTGTAGGAGACCTTGCACAAAATGGTATAGGAGATGACGCATGAGCTGGGACGGGAGATAGCACCACCGGCACGGTCGTGTTCAAGTCGGGAGCCATGTCGACTACAGGGACATGAACCTGTGAATGGAACCTACGCTCTACCGCGCCTGCTTCACGTTGTCCACCTGCAGCAACACGGGACTTCCTCTCCAGCATGTGCTCATCAAGCCTCTCCTGGATCTCGCTAGCAGACCATTTCCCTGCGGACTTGAACTTAAAAACATTGGCAAGAGACTGATCTGGACAGTGTTTGATAAACATCATGCTTACTTCGTGGCTTGGCTCTTCAATACTACGGCCCTGCCACTTCAAGCATTCGTCAGCCACCTCCACTGTCTTATTAAGCCTAATCCAATACTCCATAGCGTCCTCACCTGGCTTGGGCAGCGTACTGTAAAAGTCCGCCAGGGGCATGCTCGAGTATGTGAAGTCACTAAAGTGTTGCTTCAGTACATCAAAAATAATGTGGGGGTTCGCTATGTGGTCGACAGATGTGTTGCGCAGCTTTATCCTCACCACGTCCCCTGCTTTCCCCATAAGCTTAGCTAGAATCTCATGTGACTGCTCACTAACTGGAATGGCTCGCTTCCTCAAATACAAAGTCATAAGGCTCTCCCACTCATGAACTGTAAACTTATCAGAGCTATCGCCCCTGAAAATAGGAGGCTCCCTAGCGTCTGTCTGCATTACTACTCTAACACTAGGAGCTGTCTCCGAACACGGTTCAGCAGACCTAGCACTGTCTGTGTGTGTGTTTCTAAGCATTTGTGTTTCCTGCAGCTTAGCAGTGATTGACTCTCCTATCTTCTCTGCTAACCGAGTAATGAGCATGGCTAACTCACCCACTGGCTGCTCGCTGTTACCCAGCACAGCCCCTTCGCTGATAACTGGCCTGGCCCATTCTACGTAGCGTGTGGAGGTGAACTGAGGAGTGCCAAATGTGGTCGGGTCTCTAGGTCCTGGTGCTCTGGTGTCTGGTTCCCCGCCCTCTAAGAGCTGCCCGAAACTCCTACCTACACCTAGCCGTAAACCCCCACCCACATCTAACTGGTACCCCCTCTCCATAGCACACTGGCGATCCAAAAGATCCTGATCAGCAATGTTACCCCCACCTACGTACGAACCACCCTCTGCCATGTTCCTACCTCTAACACTCAGATAAAATAAAAAATAAAATAAAAAAGTGAAAAGCTCAATTCATTTAAATAATTGAATCTAGAAATCACTAAGAGATTGAAACAATCACACACAATCAACAAATTCACCAATAGATTAATCACATCAACATTAACCTTTTTTTCCTTTTTTTTTCGTGTGTTTTTCTTCCTTCAGTATATACAAATGTCCTGTTCACAAGCCCAGTCCATGGTAACCACAGCTATGACTGTTCAGTGTCCACACAGCTCAACTCCAGTCCACTGTAACATGAGTGTACAGTCTATAGAAATACCTGAGGACGTCTGGGGCTTGATGACGACAGCAGCCTCCCGCGGCGAGCAACTGATGTCACTCTCAGAATCCAGGAGGGTCACGGCACCAATGTAACGGGGGCAGTCCTATGCTGTTCTCTGCTGGTCAGCCTGCTGCACGCCCGTCACTTCCATCATCAGCTCTGCGTTGTGTTCTATTTTCGGTGGGGTCCCAGGTGTTATGGGGGGCCCTCAGTCTCTCATCATCATCATCATCATCATCATAATCAAGGAAGGAGGGGGGACACACAGGACTCTATTTGGCTCACCTTGCCATTTATTTTGGTTTCAAACCCTTCGACAACCGTCCAGTCCTCCAGCGGGAGCGGTGTTTCTTACGGACGTGGGGGTCGAAGTTCAACCACTGCCCGGACTCCACTCGTGTGCGTTAGAAGTAGAAACCGTCCACGGGACTCCGATGTAAGAAAGGATAAACAAGTATTTTATCCCACAGCTTGCAGTATCTTCTTACAGGGATACTCAAGGTTACGTTCTCCTCAACCCGCAAAACTGTCCCACGGTAAGAAACACGCGTGGCTCGGCTCGATTGCTGCTTGAGACTCCTCCCACAAAACAAAAATGGCCTCTCCCGCGTTCCGTCTTCCGTGTACCCATAAGACCTCTCTCTTAAAACGACAGTACACGTATATGACGGTCGTTGTAAAACACATAAAAGTAAATAATGACATAAAATAAAATGTAGTAAACACAAATAACAGCACACAGACAGGATTTGGTGATATTTCATACTCAAACAAAATAAAATAAAAACATTAATTTTAACCTGGTTACATAAGTTTAGCCAATTTCTTTTTGCCTCGTCGTCTTGTGGGGGGGACGATGGAAAGTGTACCATCGCTGTCAGGAAGTCTGGTTTAGTTTTAGGCGTATGATCGAAGCGCTCCCGTTTAAGCCACTCGTTAAGTTTCGTCTGGTTGTACGTACAACCACGAACAGCACATGTCCCCGAGCTCCGAAACGACATTTTATATGTCGGTTAGCAACTTTTATCGTCTTTTTTTAAAACACGAACAGCAACAGCTAACACTTCTTAAGCCAACTCTGCCGCCGGTCGGTCTGTGATACTGCTTCCGCCGAACACCGGAAGTATTACCCATAACCGTTTCCCCAGTGACCGCGCCAGCGGCCTCGGGTATCAGTCGGTGCTATCCGCTTCAACCGCTCTGGTTACAATGCACCCATGGGATTTTTTTATTTTATTTATTTATTTATTTATTTATTTATTTATTTATTTATTTATTTATTTTATCCCTAACGTTTGTCTCAGAGTCCAGCGTAGAACCCGGGTGTTGCAAGTGTGATAATGAGTTAAACAGGACTCGTTTTGTTATTATTCTTTTATGGGGTCGCCGGACCCTTTAGGACGTCACACAGGAAGTAACCGTGCTCTGTCCGTCAGTCTATTGTGTAGGTGCCATGGCAGTGCTCGAAAACGGTTAGTGCGCTGTAATTCGGCTATGTGTAGGTCCCATTCAGTTAAGTAAAGCTTTCTTACTATCCGGTATACGTGTCGTTCAACTTACTACATTTTTGGCGACGAGGATACAAGGCCGAAGTTTCGGCGAATAAAACTACGTCTGATCGGTGTTCGCTAGCTAGCTGAGCTAACGTTGCGTTCATGCGTTCGAGTGAGAACGCCGACAGCGGAAGCGGCACCATGGCCACGTTTGGGACTATCCGCGAGTTTGGGTTTGTGGAGGAGAACGAACGGGGGGACTGGACGGAATATGTGGGACGGTTAATTGGGACGCCTCTTCTCCGCTAACGGAAGTACCGGCGAGGAGAAACAGCGCTCAGTTCTACCGAGCGTGCTTGGTGCGAAGGCGTACAAATCGATGAGGAATTTGGCGACGCCGCAGAAACCGGGCGACCTTTCATTCGAGGAGCTAGCCAAGCTCGTTCAGGATCACCACCACCCCAGGCCACCAGTGATCGTCCAGAGGTTTACATTCAACACTCTGGTCCGGAAGGCAGGTCAGTCCGTAGCCCAGTTTGTGGCAGAGTTGCGTCAGTTCCCAGAGCGTTGTGAGTACGGGCTGATGTCAGAGGACGTGCTCCGTGACAGATTTGCAGTTGGCATTTATGACGACAGGATTCAGCGTTGTTTACTAAGGGAGACCACGTTAACTTTAAAGAGAGCGTTGGAATTGGCTCAAGGAATGGAAATGGCTGATGACAACGCAAAAGACATTCGGAGAGCGTGTGCTGGTGCGCAGGCGGGAGAAGTGCACCAGGGTAGGAGGGAGGCAGATAGGTCTCGAGCAGTGGAGTGTTTCAGGTGTGGAGGGGCACATTATGCACACAACTGCAAGTTCAAGGAGGCAGTTTGTCACAACTGCAATCTAAAAGGACATTTAGCTAAAAGGTGTGGGGATGCTAAGGGTAAAGCAAAGACTCGGCAGGGTAATGCTACCTTTAGGAAGCCGCAGTTAGCGGCACGCTACCTGGATACAGAGCAGGAGGAGGAATGCTCTGTCAGTATGTTCAAGGTGAGTGAGTCGCATGCTGAGCCTCTCTACGCTACAGTGGTGGTCAATGGAAAATAAGGATGGAGGTTGACACAGGGGCCTCTGCCTCTATCATCAGTGAGGAGACCTACAGAGAGACTTGGGGTGATACCAAGGCACCCACCATCACCCCAGTGAGTATTAGTCTACGGACGTACACAGGACAGACCATACCATTGGTCGGTGCACTAGAGGTGGACATTCAGTGTAACAGCCAGGAAGTAAGAGCATGGCTCCTGGTAGTAAAAGGTAGGGGGCCCACTCTACTGGGACGGGACTGGCTCCAGAAAATTAAGCTGCACCGGGGGGAGATTAAACACACATGGGTGACTGAGGATGTCATTCAAAACTATGCTGAGGTTTTCAAAGATGAGCTGAGGGCACTGTGGGGAACAGGGCAGGAATGGCCAAACGGCCAGTGCCGTGGATGCCCTGGAGTGTGGCCGTAATGCCCCTTCTAAAATGAACTACCCACACGGCCAGTTTGGCATGCCCTGATTTGAACTGGCCGTTGTGCCCTTAAAAGAAAGCTGTGATTCCCTCATTTAAAACTACATGCCACGCAGCACATAAACAAACTCACGTTCCCCAGTGTCTCCGCCATCACGCTGGACATCACCAGCAGCGCCAGATTTCTCCCACTCCCGCAGAGACACGTGTGGCAGCTAAGCACAAACACAAGCAGCTACACACTGTAAGGTTACGGTGTAAGTATTAATACACGTGTGTTTTTAAGTTTACCAGGATATTGCTGCATAGTCTTAGCTAACTACGAAGTACATAGTTTATAACTTAGTCAATGTTTTTTGGTTTAAACATTAGGGTTAGCTAACGTGTTAGCTAGCTAACGTTACTCATCTTGAATCTTGCTAACGTTAGCTAGCAGTTAACGGTAGCTAACGTTACAGTAATCATGGCAAGAAAAAGCATTTGAATTCTTACTCCCAAATAAGCGCCTCCATATTGGATTTAACGTAGCAGATCATTGAGATGTCATTTCCGGCCTGCCAAGCAGTGGCGCCCCCAGAAATGTTTCATAGGGGTGGCCAAATGGGGCCACTGAAAATCTTGGGGTGGCACACCAAAACCAAAAGCCATGACTGAATTTCGGGAATTCTATGCTGCTGTTGTAGTGTACTGTATAGGCTAGTTGAAAACTGTCAATATGAGAGTTAAGAAAAATATACATTATTGATTTAAATGAACAGCACCCAATGTAAAATATCAGATAGAAGCATATTCTGCATAATCAGAAGCATATTCTGCATATGCGACTTGTGGCTGGGGGGGCCAGCGGGGGGGCCAGGGATAGTATCAGGGTGGCCGTGGCCACCCCTGGCCACCCCTTGGAGGCGCCACTGCTGCCAAGGTTGTGAGTAACGTTAGTTAACTGAATCATTATAGAATGGGTAGTCCCGGTCACATAACAGTTATTATATTGCAAATCGGGTAAATTGTTGGTATTTAATCAACAGCTATGGCGAAGTATAACGGTAACATACTGTATTAAATTGCGGCAAACATAAAATTATGCTAGGGATAGTGGGGGATACGATAACGTTACACATTATCTATGGTCAGTGTAGAGTAGTCAAAAACAGGTAAACCTGATCCTAGACTCACTACATGTACTTTGCTGCCCTCTTGTGGCCGACAGCTCTTTGGCATCTGCGGTGAGATCTGACGGGTTGCTACTTTTTCAGCGCTATGCCACGAAAGGAGCGCACAAAGCATGAAATGGAAAGGGAACGAGACAAAATTGCGAGTAAATATCATAAACTGGAAACCTTTTTCACGAGGTAAGTTGAGCCCAATCTGTATACAGCATTCAGTAATATTCAATTTCCAATTGATATCAATAAAATAAATGGAATGTAAATTGAACAATAAATACATCAAATATTAAATTAATTATTAAAAAAATATAATCAAAATGATTAATAAATAAATTGATGAAAGGATTAGACCATTGATTAATTAATTCAGCAATACATAATTTGCAGCGCCTCCAAAAATCAGGGACACACAGATCAAGAAGACTCACAGGTACCCCAAAATGGTCAGGATCAGTCAGAGTCACAAGAGCCACAAAGTGATCAGGGTCAGTCTGAATCAGAGCCCCAACGTGATCAGGGTCAGTACAGTTTTAATAAACTCAGTACTGTTTTTCAACTTACTGACTCCTAATTGTTGATTGTATACTGTTTTGTCTTCATACAGTGTAATTATCACTTATTGTTGTTGCACCATTGGTTTTGGCCTTGGTGCCCTATATTTTGACTGCGATGCCCCAATAAATTTGTATTCATCAAAGGCCAAAGTGGCCTTGTCCTAAAAATGACTTAATTCCAAACCTGGGGGAACTACAGTTAAACTGCATGTAGATCCTCAGGCTACCCCTCGCTTTTTCAAGCCCAGAAGAGTAGCCTATACTATGAAAGGCAAAGTGGGGGAGGAGCTGGACAGACTACAGAGGCTGGGAGTCATGCAACCTTTCCAGTTCTCAGCCTGGGCAGCCCCCATTGTCCCAGTTTTCAAGAGCAATGGCACAGTATGTATCTGTGGAGACTACAAACTCACCATCAACCAGGCCTCCCAACTAGATAAATACCCTCTCCCGAGAGTGCAGGACCTGTTTGCAATCCTGGCTGGCGATAAGACATTTTCAAAACTAGACATGAGCCACGCCTACCAACAGTTGGTGTTGGATGAGGACTCTAAACAGTTAACCACAATCAACACCCACAAGGGGTTGTTTCGCTACAACCGCCTAGTGTTTGGAGTGGCCTCCAGCCTGGCCATTTTCCAAAGGACAGTGGACAGTGTGTTGCAGGGTATTGCCCATGTAGCAGTTTATCTGGATGATATCCTGGTCATTGGAGAGACCGAGGAAGAGCACCTCAGCAACCTGCAGCAGGTGCTAAAGAGACTGTCAGAGGCAGCGCTCCGCTTGAAGCATAGCAAGTGTATTTTCCAAGCACCAAGCGTGACATACTACCTGGGCCACACCATCACGGCCCAGGGTTTGCGTCCGGTGGAGGACAAGGTCAGGGCCATCAAGGAAGCTCCAAGCCCCAAAAACGTGCCTGAGCTCAGGTCCTTTCTGGGCACGGTGAACTACTATGGTAAGTTCCTCCCAGACCCCTCAACACGGCTGGCGCCCCTGTACTCATTCTCCACAAGGGCTCTCGTTGGGAGTTGGGGCCTGCACAGGAGACAGCTTTCACCAATGTGAAAACACTACTGCATTCAGTGAGGCTGCTGGTTCATTTCAACCCAGACAAAGAGGTCATCCTGCCCTGTGACGCCTCGCCATATGGCGTCGGGGCAGTTCTTTCGCATGTGATGAAGGACGGGTCAGAAAAACCCATTGGATTTGCATCACGGTCATTGACATGAGCTGAGAAGGGCTACTCCCTGCTTGACAAAGAGGGTCTAGCTGATGTGTTTGCTGTTAAACATTTTCATCAGTACCTCTACGGTCGGGCATTTACCATATGTACTGACCACAAACCGCTGATGAGCCTTTTTAGTGAGCTTAAGTGTATTCCTTCCATGGCATCAGCGAGAGTACAGTGCTGGGCCCTCACGTTGTCAGCCTACCAGTACACTATAGTCTACAGAGCGGGGGAGGACAGCGCAAATGCGGACCCACTGAGTCGGCTCCCTTTGCCTGACGCACCCACCTAGACCGTGGTGCCTCCAGAGACAGTTTTCTTGCTGGAGTGACTGTCAACTTCTCCTGTGATTGCCAAACAAATCAAACAGTGGACAGAGAGGGACCCAGTCCTGTCTCAGGTGAACAGATTCCTCATGCAGGGTTGGCCCCCTGTGGTAGAGGATGAGAGACTGAGGCCTTATGCTAAACGAAAAGATGAACTGAATGTCCAAGACAGCTGTGTTCTCTGGGGCTCCAGAGTGGTGGTCTCACCTCAGGGGCGTTCACAAGTAATGGAGGAGATCCATGAGGTCCATCCCAGGGCCTCCCGTATGAAAAGCTTAGCCAGGGCATATGGTGGCCTAACATGGACCAGGGTCTAGAAAACAAGGTGAAATCCTGTTCCCAGTGTCAGATAAACCAAAAAATGGCACCGCCCGCCCCACTCCATCCATGGGAGTGGCCTGACCGCCCATGGTCCAGACTCTACATGTGGACTTTGCAGGGCCTTTTATGGGGCAGATGTTTCTAGTCATTTTAGACGCACATTCTAAGTACCTAGAGGTACACCTGATGAGCAACATCACAGCCCCGGTGACGATTGACAAGCTGCGTCAAGTGTTTGCAATTTTTGGACTTCCTGACACACTGGTGAATGACAATGGGGCAACATTTACCAGTGAGTTGTTCAGGGAGTTCATGGAAAGGAACGGCATCCGCCACGTCCGCACAGCACCGTTCCATCCTGCCTCGAATGGTATGGCTGAGAAAGCCGTGCAGACATTTAAGGAAGGGCTTAAACGTATTGACAGGAAGGGAGCCCATTGCAACAAAGCGCTCACGTTGGCTGTTTCAGTACCGCATAGCGCCACAAACAACGACAGGGCTAACACCTGCGGAAATGCTGATGGGCAGGAAGCCAAAGTTGCACCTGGACTTGATGCATGCAGATGTTGAAGCAAGGATGGCGAGGAAACAGGAGAAACTAAGGGAGAGGCACAATGAGCATGCCAGGGAGAGACATTTTGAGGAAAAGGACTGTGAGAAACTTTGGCAGTGGTCAACACTGGCTGCCAGGGGGTCATTCTAAAGCAGAGTGGTACTATCTCTCTCGTGGTGAAACTAACGGATGGCAGAGTGTTCCGCAGGCACCAGGACTGCATCCGTCAGCGCCATGACACTCCTCTGCATCCAGACACCTCAGCAGAGGGGCATACAGGGAACAAGGCCCAGCACAGGAGTGACATGCAGGGCTGTGGTACTACAGGAGTGAGTAATGAACTCAAAAGCTCACACATGCAACCCACCCCTGTGTTGACGAACCCAGGCCCACTGGGAGAGACCCCACCAGTGTCTGCTGAGGCACCCCCATGCCCACTGGGAGAGACCCCACCAATGTCTGCTGAGACACCGTAGCGTAGTCACAAACTGCCCGACAGACTAACCCTTTAAGACAGAGACTGAAGTCAGGGGTGTTCATGTGTTGCATAAGCGGCTTACCTACTTCAGATGCTTCTTATTATCAAGTGTACGTGTCGTTCAAGTTACCACACTGGGTAACCCCTGAATTTGCACACCAATTGGCTACCACTGATGTCTTTGCAGGCCTGGGTGATTGCTCGTTGCGAGAGGTGGACAACAGATGTTAGGAAGAAGGAATTACAAATAACCATCATGCTTTGCAGTTGACTGTCAGACAATTTTGAGGGCTAAAAAAATTCCATGGGTGTGTAAGAACAAAGTTACCCATAGTAATGATTGATAAATGAGGCACCGGCAAACTCATGCATACAAGTTGGCCACTACAGGTGAGGGTGGGGAACCCGCAGCACACCCATACCTCTAACTATGTGGTACTGCCCCCTGTGTGTGAAGTACGTGGGCTGAAGACACAGCTTCAGGAGCAGACTTGGTCGGTGTTAAGGGTGGTCCTATTGCTAAGGGTGGGGTCGTTTTGTAATTTTATATGGACTACCTAGGTCGTTATGCATCGTCATTTTACAATGCTGTGATGCAATCATTCCCCAATCCTCTATGAATAGTACATACCATTGAAACTCTAGTTAGAAACTGGTCGTTGGCTTCGGTCGTTATGCAGCTGTATTGTTTATAAGGGGCGGGGATATCTGCTAGTCAGTTTAGACTGAGGATGTCACTTAGATGAGTGACGAAACGTGTCTGTCAATAGAGGTTGTATCCAGATGAACTGATTCAACCTTCTTTGGTTTTCTTACCTGGATTATTGAGCATGCATCAAGACATTTTTACTCAGTGAGACTTTTTCTGAAGCTTTTTCATTGTATGAGCTGGATTGCAATAAGATGAATATATTTGAATATCAGCTGTTGGACTGTAATGTAAACTACAAATGTGCTTTTGAAAATCTCTCTCTCTCTCTCTCTCTCTCTCTCTCTCTCTCTCTCTGAGTCTTCGTTTCAAAGCTGCTGTAAAAAACAACTTTAATACATTGTGTGACAATGTATTACAGTTTTAAGTCAAAAAGTCTCTCTCTCTCTCTCTCTCTCTGTGTCTCTCTGTCTCTCTGTGTCTCTCTGTCTCTCTGTCTCTCTCTCTGTGAGTCTTTGTTTCAAAGCTGCTGTAAAAAACAACTTTAATACATTGTCACACATTTACAGTGTAAATGTGTGACAATGTATTACAGTTTTAAGTCAAAAAGTCTCTCTCTCTCTCTCTCTCTCTCTCTCTCGCTCTCCCTCTCTCTCTGTCTCTCTCTCTGTCTCTCTCGCTCTCTCTCTCCCTCTCTCTCTCTCTCTCTCTCTCTCTCGCTCTCTGTCTCTTTCTCTCTCTGTCTCTCTCTCTCTCTCTCTCTCTTGCTCTCTCTCTCTCTCTCTCTCTCTGTCTCTCTCTCTCTCTCTCTCTCTCTCTCTCTCTCTCTCTCTCTCTCTCTGTCTCTGTCTCTCTGTCTCTCTGTCTCTCTCTCTCTCTCTCTCTCTCTCTCTCTCTCTCTCTCTCCCTCCCTGTCTCTGTCTCTGTCTCTGTCTCTCTCTCTCTCTCTCTCTCTCTCTCTCTCTCCCTGTCTCTCTCTCTCTCTCTCTCAAGACAAAATAATTGCCAGGCCGACTGAACAAGGTTTCACTTCCCGAGATGAACATCGCCATCTAGCTTCTTAAAAGTCATCCGGTGCTTCGAGGACGCTAGAAAACAAAAACGCTCCTCGTGGCTGAGGGTGTTTCTGGGACGCTGATAATTAATTAATGACAACCATCATTATGGTATAACTCGTCATTAAAGCACGAACGTTGCCAGACACCCACATAAGCAGAGGGGCCCGTCGATAGGGGGTCTTCATTTTCACCCGGCCTAAGTTGATGCTCTGTTTAGTTTGGGGGTTGTTTTTTTTTTAATCGCCATTAACGTTTCGCTCTGCGTACCTGGGGAGAGCCTTGCCTTTCCCAGAGCCCGGAGAAGGTGAACCCCGAAAAGTTGCTGTGACGTAGGGCTCACCAGCCCTGCAGCCGTTGAGCCGGGCAGCGCCGTTAAAGCGTTGGCTGGCTGGCTTGATGAGCAGCAGCGGCGGCGGCGGCGGCATCGTCCAAGGAGGAACATGGAGTAAACATGGCCCACAATAGGAGCTTTTTCTTTGAAGGTAAGCCGCGGCATCCCCCCCGCCGTTATCCGTCCCGGGGATAACAGTCTCCCCCGTCTGTCCCCCGCGGGTTGTCCGCCGGGTCCATTTTGTCGCCCCGCTCCCCGCAGAACTTATTGCTGCCGTCCCGGGTTTTAATGTGTCGGATCCGAGCGGACGCTGGCTCGGCTAGGCGGCTAGCTGCTAGCTAGCAAGGCAGCCACGGGCTCTTTTCTCTGTCAACACTCGTCATCGTGTGTGCTTGGAAGTGGACCGTGCCAGGTGGCGGTAGTAGGTTTCGCGGTTTGCCATCCGGTGTATTTTAGTATCTGAAAGGGAAAACCGAGTGTTGTCTGGCAGGTCGAGTGGAACGCCAGCGCTCTTAAATTAGCTTTGCCGGATAGCCGCTAGCACTGTTAGCTAGCCTGGCGGTGGTGGTGGTGGAGACAGACGGGCCTTCCTCTCTTCCTCCCCTACTTTATACAGCAGCTTATACAACACATATAAACACGGTTTGTCCCACATTTGGCATTTTGGCATCGCCACAAGGTCAATACACATTTTCTGCGAGTCCCCGTTCGTCTCCACGCCTGCTAGCTGGCCATAAACTGGCTCACCGTCTACACTTCATGAACACTTGGCAGGCATGAACGCAGGTTAAGGTGTTGTAGCCACTTGTGCTTATCTGCGTTATTTGGAGACTTTTTTATTCATTGCCTTTTGTTATTCCGCCGCGTAACAACGGCGAGTTTGATGAACGTCGCTCACAACAAAGCAACGCGAAGAAACCGAGGCCATAAAAATAGCATCAGATTGTGGTATGTGGAGGGGTAAAATGGCATTGGGTATACTTAGATGCCAGTCTTTTGTTATTTAACGAGTCCTCCCGTCATAACTGCGTAATTCGTTGTCACAAGTATACTATTGTTTGGCTTAAGTAGGGTGCTTGCAATGTGCAAAGAATGAAGCCCACAATGTTTTCATGCAGAAGGGCAGCCACTTGAAAAGGTGCCACATTTTAGGCTTTGGTTGAAATGCCTACCTGATTACCATCCACAGACAGCATCATTATGGGGGATCAAGTGAATGCAGATATTCGTTTTAAAGTGGGGTTACTCTGACGTGTGTCATGGAGAGACGTGCTTTCGGTCCAGTCCAACAGTACAGCAGCTAATGTCCCTGATTTACACACCTTCAACCAGAAGGGAAGTATAATTAGTGAAACCAGGTGAAGAGTTGGTTTGTAAGGAAAACCCATATGTAAATGGCCCTCCATTGCATTGAGTACCACTGCTTTACAACCATTGTGCATGCCAGTTGGATCCAGAGTTATGGGTGAATAATGCTGGATGTTTCCTCACATAGACCAGTTCAGTTTCCTAGTTAAGGTTGTAGGACAGAAGGCACAGCTGCAGTGATTTGGTGTTAGGGCTGTGAATTTGAACCACCATGTTTGAGGGAAGGCTCACTTGGAGCTGCATTGACTTCACAAGCCCCACACACGTACTATATACCTGCTGTGTCTGCTTGTGAAAAAGGGTTTCATTTCATCGTAGAAGTCGTCTTTCATGCATTTATCTTGTATTAGTACCACAGTACCAGGACTAGTTTTTATTTGTCGAACCTTTCACAGTAGACCCAAACTACGAAGTAGAGCTATTGCTCAACACAAAAATCTAGTGTCTCATAAATAAGTTACCAGACAATGTTCACTTTAACTCATGAAGATGCAAAATTGAATTTTGTAATGATTCTACTTTGGATATGAAGCAAAATGGCTGTAGTAGTTTCACAAGTATCCATCCATCCATTATGCAAACCACTTATCCTGCTCTTAGGGTCGCGGGGATGCTGGAGCCTATCCCAGCAGTCATTGGGCGGCAGGCAGGGAGACACCTACACATTCATACCTAGGGACAATTGAGTATGGCCGATTCACCTGACCTACATGTGTTTGGACTGTGGGAGGAAACCAGAATCCCCGGAGGAAACCCATGCAGAAACGGGGAGAACATGCAAACGCCGCACAGAGGATGACCTGGGATGACCCCCAAGGTTGGACTACCCCGGGGCTCGAACCCAGGACCTTCTTGCTGTGAGGCGACCACGCTAACCACTGCACCACCGTGCCGCCCAGTTTCACAAGTATATGATACAAAAATAAAACTTGGGAGTAGAGAGTGTAGTCTTGACTGAAATGATTATAAACTTCTATCAAAGCCCAATTAATGGGTCATAGATTAGACTGTAGTGCAGTGTATAGGTTGTTTACTCTGTTTCAATCTGTACCATTCAGCAACCCCTACTAGTAGTTACTAGTCATAATACGCTTCACATGAAGCCCAACACAGCACCTTTTCTGCAACTACCCGCTTAAAATAATTCACTAAAGAGAGAGAACTTTTCTGCTTATCAAATATTCATTTGACATTTATCCAGCTTTTCTCCTGATTCCTTCCTATCATTTGAATAGGAACAGGCTCCAGCATCCCTGCGACCCCGGTTGGGATAAGCGGTTTGCATAGTGGATGGATGGACGGAATGAACTGAATTCAGGTGAATGTAGATCAGGGAACTGATTTGTGGCACTATGGGTAATATGTGAATGTAGGGCAAGGTAAGGACACAAATAGGTCCTCATACAATTAAAGTACAGGATCTGAAGTGGTGAGCTACCAAAGCAAACAAGGACTATAAGGTAAAAGATTTCAAGATGATTTACTGACAAGGCTAAAAATTACACACTTTTTAACGGTTACAATATATTAAAGTGCCAAGAGATTTTGCCCTCGTGATTTAGAATAGTTTGTCTAGTGTAGCTTGTCTGTGAATGTTCTCATTCATCCAGGTCATGGTTATCCAAAGGAGTTGAATCAAGTGCAACTGGACTTTTGCACTTGATTCAACTCCTTTGGATCTAGTGTAGCTCATTACCAGGATCTTTGGTATTGGCATCTGCCGTTCAGTTGGCAGATTTCATTTGATTTCTAAAAGAAGGAATGTACAATATTTTTATGTTTCCAATCACTTATCCCATCTCATGCACCATGAGAACCATGTATCAGTCTTAGCTTTTTGAAATAAGGTTAACCACAATCACAATTTACAGTGAATTGTTGTCGTAGTACTTAGGAACAATTCTAGATTGACAAGGTTAACCAGAGTAATATGATCAAAGGTTGGATCAGTTCATCTGTATACGTTTATTGACAGATACATTTCATCATCATCTAAGTGACCTCTTCAGTCTAAACTGACTGCAGGTATCCACACCCTTATAAACAATACAGCTGCATAACGACCGAAACCAACGACCAGTTTCATATGCAAATATGGGCATGGTCATTAACTACAGTTTCAGTGGCCAGTTGTACTAAGGAAGGAGAAAAGGACTTGTACCGATTGGCTAGATGGAGAGACCGAGCTGGGAAGGATGTACAGCAGAAAAGGGCGATCAAGGGTAAGAGATGGAAATGTGCTGACTAGCGAGGAGAGTGTGTTGAGAAGGTGGAAGGAGTACTTTGAGGAGCTGATGAATGAAGAAAATGATAGAGAGAGAGAGAAGGTTGGATGATGTGGGGATAGTGAATCAGGAAGTGCAGCGGATTAGCAAGGAGGAAGTGAGGGCAGCTATGAAGAGGATGAAGAGTGGAAAGGCAGTTGGTCCTGATGACATACCTGTGGAGGCATGGAGATGTTTAGGAGAGATGGCAGTGGGGTTTTTAACTAGTTTGTTTAACACAATCTTGGAAAGTGAGAGGATGCCTGAGGAGTGGAGAAGAAGCACCCTGGTACTGATTTTCAAGAACAAGGGCGATGTGGAGAACTGCAGCAACTACAGAGGTATAAAGTTGATCAGCCACAGCATGAAGATATGGGAAAGAGTAATAGAAGCTAGGTTAAGAGGGGAGGTGATGATCAGCAAGCAGCAGTATGGTTTCATGCCAGGAATGCGCACCACAGATGTGATGTTTGCTTTGAGAATGTTGATGCAGAAGTATAGAGAAGGCCAGAAAGAGTTGCATTGTGTCTTTGTGGACTTAGAGAAAGCATATGACAGGGTGCCGAGAGAGTAGGTGTGGTATTTTATGAGGAAGTCGGGAGTTGCAGAGAATTATGTAGGAGTGGTGCAGGATATAATGATAATAATAAATCAAACTTACATAGTGCTTTTCTAACACTCAGTTACTTTACAATAAACGGCAGTGAAACAAGACAACAGATTAACATAACACAGACACATGTGGTGCATGGGAAGGTAGAGGGCTACGGAAGGGAGAGGGCTACGTAAGGGAGAAGAAGCGGCAGTCACACACGACGCCAGCAGTACTCTCCGACTTAAACAGATACAAAAGGGCAACAAAAAAACAACAGGTATCCACTAGGCAGTGGCACTATTTAACCCATAGCTGGGGGCTGGTTCGTGGGCATCAGGGAATATCCACACACCGGTGGGCCTGTGTACCACACGTCTAGGGGCCAGACCTCCTCCGAGTCCCTTGTAGTTCAGCCAGGGTCCAAGGTGTACCCAGTTACCGCCACGAGGAGGCACTACATAGGGCTTGCTGTTGGAGAGGCTATGTACTGGCAGGGAGAGGCTTACATGTTTTGCTCTCGTGTTCGCATTTCTGCTAGCCAGCGGTGAAGGTTGAGAGTGAGACGTTACAGGCACAGAACACTACACCAACACACTAGATGCTTCACAACAACCCGACTTCTTACACAAGAATGTCAGACAGGATATGTATGAGGGAAGTGTGACAGTGGTGAGGTGTGCGGTTGGAATGACAGATGGGTTCAAGGTGGGGGGGGGGATTACATCAAGGATCGGCTCTGTGCCCTTTCTTGTTTGCAATGGTGATGGACAGGTTGACGGACGAGATCAGGCAGGAGTCTCCATGGACTATAATGTTTGCGGATGACATTGTGATCTGTAGCAAGAGTAGGGTGCAGGTTGAGGAGAGCTTGGAGAGGTGGAGGTATGCGCTGGAGAGAAGAAGAATGAAAGTCAGTAGGAGCAAGACAGAATACCTATGCGTGAATGAGAGGGAGGATAGTGAGGATGCAAGGAGTAGAGGTGACAAAGGCGTATCAGTTTAAATACTTGGGGTCAACTGTCCAAAGTAACGGGGAGTGCAGAAGAGAGGTGAAGAAGAGAGTACAGGCAAGGTGGAGTGGGTGGAGAAGAGTGTCAGCAGTGATTTGCAACAGAAGGGTACCAGCAAGAGTTAAAGGGAAGGTTTACAAGATGGTTGTGAGACCAGCTGTGCTGGAGGTGGCAGAGTTGAAGATGCTAAGATTTTCATTGGGAGTGACAAAGAAGGACAGGATTAGGAACAATTATAGTAGAGGGACAGCTCAGGTTTGACGGTTTGGAGACAAAGCAAGAGAGGCAAGATTGAGATGGTTTGGACATGTGTGGAGGAGAGATGCTGGGTATACTGGGAGAAGGATGCTGAATATGGAGCTGCCAGGGAAGAGGAGAAGAGGAAGGCCAAAGAGGAGGTTTATGGATGTGGTGAGGGAGGACAGGCAGGTGGCTGGTGTGACAGAGGAAGATGCAGAAGACAGGAAGAGATGGAAATGGATGATCCACTGTGGCGCCCCCTAACGGGAGCAGCCGAAAGTAGTAGTAGTCAATGGCTATTTGTACTATTCACAGAGGATTTCGGAATGTTTGCAATCACAGCATTTTAAGATAGTGACAGATGTACTCATAGGCCCCCCTCTTGGTTCAGTGATCGTCGTTCCCTCTTAACATAGATGGCCTCATACACAGCAGAGCTAGCATGTCAGGCTAGGACTTTGCAGTCTACACCCATCTACAGGCCAGTGACCACTCTTCCAAGGATAAAATGGGGCAAAAGGGACTGCTAGGGGGGGGGGGAGGAAAGGGGGGGGAAAGAAGGAAAGAGAAAAGGAGGAAAAACATACAATATATCCATTTCTTCTCTACTCATTTATCTTTTTAAAATTGTTTTCACACACTTCCGCACTTATTGCAAGGGATATCATCGCTTTTATTTTCACATCTCTTGCGGGATTCGAACCTATTCTGTGGCGAGAGCAGCCGACACAAGTTTGAAGGAAGCTGGTGTTACGACTATCTCCTTCCTGTGGAAACGTGAGCCAGGGGAGTTATTCGACAAGAGTTCCGGCCATATGCCATTGGGTTAATCGGGTGGGATGAGGGAAAAACTAGAAACAAAGTTAAAATATATATATACATAAATAACAGTAGAACTGATGAGGATTATGTCCACAAAAGCAATGCAGTGGTCTTTGAAAACAGCAAATATAGCCAGAGGTGGGTGGGAGATATGCGTCTGTCCAATTTGCGCTGTTGTAGTCTGAGGTGAAACTCATTTCAACATTGTTTTCACACACTTCCACACTTATTGCAAGGGATATCATCACTTTTATTTTCACATCTCTTGCGGGATGTCAGCCTATTAGGAAATGCTTTAACTGTGTAATGAAATCATGAACGATGAAATGAAATGCATTTGATTAGTTTATTAAACATGAAGGTAAAAAGGGTATAAAGAGCAACTTAACTTATGAAAATTTTAAAAGTTTCAATATTAGACTTCTGTAAACAGCAAACACAATATAAGATATATACACACATGACGAGCAAAAGCTAAAAATAAGTTAAAAGACAGCTGGAGTACAAAATATTTAAAAATATCTACAGACATTCAAAATCAAAACAATTATATTTGTATAGCCCAATATCACAAATTACAAATTTGCCTCAGTGGGCTTAACAGCAACACAACATCCTGTCCTTAGACCCAACACAACATCCTGTCCTTAGACCCTCTCATCGGATGAGGAAAAACTCCCTACAAAAACCCTTTAACAGGGAGAAAAAATAGGAAGAAACTTCAGGGAGAGCACCAGAGGAGGGATCTGTCTCCCAAGACAGAGGATAACAGAATTATAATGGACATAAAATTTATGAAGAACATGATGCACAGAATGCCAAGCAGTGTCCTCATGCCAATGGAACAGTCCAGGACCCGAGCCACGCGACCAGCATCATCATGTAAAAAAATAAAAACTTATGTGAGGAGCATCAAAATGGCGACCACCATCACCACGGAGACCTGGGAGGAGAACCGACTGCCCATGCACGCAAGAGAGACTCACATGACACCATTCAAACACAGAAAAAGAGAAAGGAGAAGACATCATTCAGAGAGAGAGAAAAGACATGTTAGAGAACAGTTTGTAGTAGTCATTAGGCATAATCAATTAAGTCGTCAATTAGTCATAATCTATACTCTGTAATCTATACTCGATAATCTCGTCGGCAGAACAGTGGTTGGTAAATTCAGTGGGTGGCCAGGTTCAGGTGGGTAACAGCTTGTGGAAAGAAGCTATTTTGAGCCTGGTAGTGTGGGCTCTGAGGCTCCTGTAGCGCCTCCCAGAGCGCAGTGGGGAGAACAATCCATGGTTGGGGTGGGTGGGATCTCTGCTGATGCTCAGACCCCTTCAAAGGCAGCGTTTGGGATAAATGTCTTTTATGCCTGGGAGCTGGGTACCGGTGATATGCTGAGAGGGGGTTTTTTGGCATAGAAGGAAAATCTTCCAGTTAGCAAAGTGCCGCTGAAAATTCTAACCCATACCGAACAGCCGATTAGAACGCCGGCCAGAAATAAATTTAAAGCAATTTCAAATTCTCTTTTTCCCGGGCTATTTCGCGGACATGACGTTGTTTATATCACGTGAAAATGGCTGCTTGTTCGGACAGTATCACGTGACTTGTTGGGAGCGCCGTTCGGACCTTGTTCATTTTTGTTCACGTGACTTGTTCGGAGTGTTCGGACCTTGTTCGGACTGGATGCAGTCCAGACACTGCCGGGTACGGCGGTGAGGATGTGTACATCTTTGATAGGGAGGAACGCTGGTTTGAACATGGAATCAAAAAGGCCATCTATGTTAAGAATGAATGACCATCCCTGAACCGGGGTGGTGGGGGGGGTAAGAGTACATCTGTCTCCATCTTATAATGCTGTGATTGCAAACATTCCCAAATCCTCTGAATAGTACACATGGCCATCGAAACTCTAGTTAATGGTCACACCCATATTTACATATGAAAGTGGTCGTTGGTTTCGGTCGTTATGCCACTGTGTTGTGTCCAGATGAACTGATTCAGCCTTCTTTGATGTTCTTATCTGGATTATTGAACATGCATAAAGACAGAGTAATATGAGTTTAAAGTAGCCAAGCCTAGAGGGTCATATCTGTTAAAAGTAGCAACAACAAAAAAAACCCCACTGGTTTCTATTCCACCCTTTGATGCTAATCGTGCCTGCTCAGGTTGGTTTAGTATAGCTGCCTTTATTAAAGTTCTAGACTTAGTAGTCATTAATGGATCCTGAGTGATGCATACAGCAGTAGTGCGGATAAATAGTGTAGCCAGTCATTCCTCACCCTGCCAGTGAATCTCTGCTGACTTTTGATGTGTCTTAACTGAATATCATTTTTAAAAAATCATGTAATTGGCCTTTCAGAGTCTTTTTATTTTGTGACCAGCTTTCAATGTTAACACCTTTAACCCTTTTTAATATACCAGAGAGTTAGTTTCCAGCGTTTCACCTTTGGGTGCTAAAGGTTTTAAGGTGAACGTTATGCTGTAATAATCTAATAATCATTCCTACCACTGGTGGTGGTGAAATGTGCAACTGAGTACCTAATAATCTACAGAACCAAACATCTAATGTTATCAAAAATGACCACATATCGTCCAAAGCATTGGTCGTCAGAATTGTCAACAAGGTGTCTAACTCCAATTAATATTTCATCTATTGGTAGCTCTGCCCACCACTGATCACTTCCACAAGATGCTTAATTTAAAAAAAAATGTTTAAACTTTATTTTCCGATTTTCAAGTTTTTGGAACAGGTATACAGGACACACGAACAACCAAATAAAAAAACATATATATAAATCCCCCCTCCCCCCAAGGCTCAAGGAGGGAAAAAAAGGACTATACAGGGACTTCTTATTCCAATTCCACATGATAACTATGTTTTTGAAGACAATATAATGGTATATACATATATCTATATAATGTTGTAGTTACAACTAGGTAAAAAGTACATTCAATGAAAGGGAAAACTACATTCAATGAAAGGGGAAACCTTCACTAAAGTATATGAAAGGACTCCAGGTCAAAGCAAAGTTTTTGTGGGATTTACATATTTTATATCGGAGCTGTTCTAAAGGTAGAAAGGACAGCACCTCCCTTAACCACTGCAAAAATGATGGAGCTTTATTCAACTTCCAGTTAAAAAGAATTAAGTCTGTGAGCTAGCAATGAAGCAAATGCTAGAGCATGTACCTGCAAGGTTGTGACTTTACAGTTAGGGGGTGGTATGC
This sequence comes from Lampris incognitus, assembly GCF_029633865.1. Lineage (NCBI taxonomy): Eukaryota > Metazoa > Chordata > Actinopteri > Lampriformes > Lampridae > Lampris > Lampris incognitus. The sequence goes on from NC_079225.1 coordinate 46,166,050, forward strand.
CAAAGATGGCTGTGTGAAAATCAGGGGTTATGGTCTGTTTACAGATATGTGAGAATACATGAAATATATGTCTCCAATAACTGTTTAGAGAGGGGCATGTCCAGAACATGTGTCCCACTTGTGCTGGACTATGGCTGCACCTCGGACACCCAGGGTCTGTGGTGGGAAAGGTTCTGGCAAGCTTGTTCCCCGAATAGTGAAGACGGTGAACACCTTAAATTTAATTAATCTATGTCGTGTACACAATGAGGAAGTGCGTATACAAGTTAAGTTGTCCCACCATGCCGCTTCAGAAAGCTCTACACCCAAATCCCTCTCCCATGCAGTTTTTGTTTGGTCCCAGGATATCTGTTTTAATCCCTGTATCAGTGTGTAGATTGTAGAGACTTTTCTTCCCAAAGGGATCTAGCTCCAGAATAACGTCTAATTGGCTCCTGGGTGGCAGATAAGGAAATGAGGGAAACACTTTCTTGGCAAAACTACAGATTTGAAGGTTCCTAAAAAAATGCGATCTGGGTATGTTATGGTATTTGGTAAGCGTTTCAAATGAGGTGAGCGTTCATCCATCCATCCATTATCCAAACCGCTTATCTTGCTCTCAGGGTTGCGGGGATGCTGGAACGTATCCTAGCAGTCATTGGGCAGCAGGTGGGGAGACACCCTGGACAGGCCACAGGGCCGACACTTTTATCTTTTTACTTTTTATTTTATTATATATTTCCTTCAATGATTTAAAAAAAACAACACACAGCTTACATAGCCATTCGCCTCCATATCTCTCAGGAAGGGGTATTTCACAATCCGTGCCTTGGCAACTTGAATGAGGTGAACATTCCTCCTTTAGATAGATCGCAGAAAAACACGTCCATTTCTATGCCAATGTTGAAATGCGTTATCTAACACAGGTGATGAGAAGATTTGATTATTTGCTACTGGAAAAAGCCCGCTAGCATGCTTTAATTCAAAATGCCTCCTAAACTGTAGCCATAGCCCAAGTGAAGCTTTAAGCACCGAGTTCGTTGTTTGTATGTTACAATTAGTATATGGTCAATCTTGGATAAGAGTTCCATGTGAGCCCAATCTGTGCCCTGTTTATTCTTGTAAGTAAATGCCCAATGTAAAAGTTTTACAATGTTCACAACCCATTAGTAACAAATAAAGTTAGGCAAGCCTAATCCCCCTGTCTCCTTAGGGACCTTCAAGTATATTTTCTTCATCCTGGGGTTTGAATTTTTCCAGATGAATGATGAAATTAACCTATCTAGTTGTTGAAAAGTTGTCTGAGGTATGAATATGGGAATCGTTTGAAAAAGAGAAATCTGGGTAACACTGTCATTTTAACTATGTTAATGTGGCCCGCTAATGAAATTGGTAGCGTTGACGACTTTTAAAATCTTATTCTAATTCTGTTTTAAAGTTATGGTTATATAACCTCCCCATTGTATGGGCGATTTGATCCTAAATATGTAAATACATTGTGTTCAAGTTTAAATGGAAAGCTAGTGTAGTCTCTGTCAGTGTGGTTAATTAGAAAAAGCAAGCGCTTTGAATACTTTATCTTATAACCTGACAGGTGACCAAAGTTATCCAGGGTAAGTAATAGTCTTGGTATCGATTCTATTGGGTTGGATATATATAACAACAGGTCATCCACATAAAGCGATACCTCATGCTATTTACCGCCTCGGGAGATACCTTTAATGCCATCCTCTGCCCTAAGAGCTATAGCGAGTGGCTCGATCGCCAAATTGAACAGGTAAGGAGAGAGGCTGGCCCCTATGGAGCGAAAAATAATCAGAAATAATATTCATCTGCACTGTGGCTGTCGGTAAATAATATAATATTTTAACTCATGCTAGTAATAGTGAACCAAAGCCAAACCTTTCTAGAACAGCGAATAGATATTGCCATTCGATGCAATCGAATGCCTTCTCGGCATCTAAACAAATCACTACTTCTGTCTGTTCTGCGGAGTGTGGTGCGGATAGTACATTGAATTGGCGGCGTGTGTATGGAATTACTGTCTGCCTGGTATAAAACCAGTTTGATCAGGGTTAACAACCATTGGGACTACAGTTTCAATACGGGTGGCCAAGATTTTTGTTAGAATTTTGTAGTCACAATTTAACAAGCTTAAAGGGGGGTAGAAGCCACACCCAGTAGGGCATCTTTGTGTTTTTTAAGCAACACTGATATGATTGCTTGCATCACAGTTTGGGGTAATTTCTGGTGGTCAAGAATTTCCTGTTACAACAGGTTAAGTATCGGTGCCAGCTTGGTAGCAAATTTTTTATACATTTCAATTGAGAAACCATCTGGACCCGATGCTTTGTTGGTCTGCATGGATTTAATTGCTTGTATCAGTTCCCCCATTGATATCTCTCTGTCTATCTGTGCTTGGTGCTCAAGGGCAATTTTTGGATGGTCAAACAGTCTAAAAAAAGAGAAAATATGCGACGAGTCACTGGGCCGTTCTGAACTAGAAAGGGTAATACACAATTGTTTAAACTGGTTGTCAGGGTTGGTATTCATTACCCCTGCTGTTGTGCAAATTTCAGGAATAGTGTTGGCGGCTATGGACTGTCTAACCTGATGGGCTAAGAGTTTTCCAGCTTTCTCTCCATATTCATAAAATGTCTGTTTTGATTTAAAGAACGATTGTTCTGTTTGTTTAATGGAGAGATTGTCATTCTGTTTTTAATAATAATTTTTTTCTTATGAAGCTCAGGTGTTGGTTGGGGAATCAGCATATGAACTGTCCACTTCTGCTATACTATGGGACCGTTCTATCAGACGTTGTTTGTTTCTTTCTCTCATGTGCTGTGTATGAGGTTATTTGGCCTCTATGAAAGGTCCACTTCTGCTATACTATGGGACAGTTCTATCAAACATTGTTCATGTTTCTTTCTCTCATGTGCTGTGTATGAGATTATTTGGCCTCTAAGGTAGACTTTAAGAGCCTCCTAAACAGTGGTTAGTGGTGTGCCTGAAGTGCGGTTGAGTTCCATAAAGATATCTATCTGCTGGGAGAGAATTTTTTTTAAAGGAGTCCCTAGAGGGTAATAGAGGATCAAATCGCCAGGTGCGTTGGGGTTTAGGGCAGTCTAGGAAGCCTAAATCTAGCTGTACAGGACTATGATCAGAAATAACAATACTACTATCTTGGCTCCCCGCAACCATAGGAAGGACCCTACTGTCCAGGAGGGAAAAAAATCAATCCTAGAGTAAGAGTGATGCACTTGGCAAAAAAAGGAGTATTGTTTAGTAGATGGGTTGTTTCTTCTCTAGGGATCAAAAAGAGTGTATGATTCCATGAATGAATGGATGACTGCCTGCCTTTGAGATTTTACTATTAGGTCTTGGGTTTGATCTGTCCAAATATGGGTGTAATACACAATTAAAATCTCCCCCCCATTATCAATTGGTAGTTAATTAGGTTTGGGAGGGCTGCTATGAAACTAGAGGAAAAAAAGTGGGTCATCCCAATTTGGTCCATAAACATTAGCTGGTGCCACACGTGTGCCATACAGGTTACCTGTCTTCCCCTGGGGTCATAAATAGTCAGCAGCGTAACGAATGGGATACCCTTCCTGATCAAGATGGCCGTGGCCGCGTTCTATTCTAATTTCACAAACAGAAAATTTGTCCTATCCATGCTTTCTTTACTTTTGTGTGTTCACTTGACCGGAGGTGAGTTTCCTGGAAGAACATGACTGGATTGTGAATTCCCTTTATATTCCAGCTCAAAAAACGAAAATAACCCGTATTTTGAGTGTCAGACATTTTTTTCTAAAAATGAAAAGAGAAAAAACAAAAAGTCCCAGCCTACCAATTACTAAGCAAAAACAGCCTTGAGAATCCACACTGATCTACCAGTTTTCTAGAGGTCACGCCCCCCATTTCTAGAACAATTGTATTATCAAGATTATATTAAACTAAACTTAAGAGTATTTGTATATTTAAGAAATATATATCAACACCCACACTGGAAAAAAATATAAAGCAAAAGTGTATGTTTGTATGTTCACTTAAAACTCCAGAAATACTCATTGTAGAACAAAAAGAAAGGTATCTTTAGAATCAGCACTTTCCAAGGATTGCACAGTTCGAAAATATTTCATAAACCAAGTAAATTTGGTTTATTTTATATATTTGTCAAAGAGGCATTCCAATGATGCTTTGTGGAGACTTCCAGCAAATCCTTCCAGTGGTCAAGGGAGGCACTACACCTAACATTGTCAGTGCTAGCCTGAAGGCACGCAATGTGATGTACCCTGAGGCGCTTGAGCACTGAGTGATTAATACACACATTGGCAAAGAAGCTTGATGAATTGATTGAAAATGACGACATTTAATAATTTTCGTTAATAAGATTTGTTTATTCGACATTAATTTATCACATATATCATAAATTATCCTATATTTCATCATTGATTATATCGTAAAGATCAGATTGTGTTGGTTGTTTTGGTGAGAATAATTTCCCCGAATGCCGGGTACCTCTGCTGAGAGAGAGAGAGAGAGATGGGGGGGGGGGGCTGGAGACCTGGGAATGCCTTGGGATCCCCCAGGAGGAGCTGGAGGGCATTGCTGGGGAGAGGGACATCCGGAGTGCCCAACTTAGCTTGCTGCCACCGTGACCCGACCCCGGAAAAGCAGCTGAAGAGGAGATATATACACTATATGGACAAAAGTATTGGGACACACCTCTTCAGACCCTTTGTCACAGGTGTATAAAATCAAGCAGCTAGCCATTGAGTCTGCATTTACAAACATAAAATGTGTCGTTCTGAAGAGCTCAGTGAATCTAGGCATGGTACTGTCATAGGATGCCACCTTTGCAATAAGTCAGTTCGTCAAATTTCTTCCCTGCTAGATATTCCACGGTCAACTGTAAGAGGTATTATTGATTAGTGGAAGCATTTAGGAACAACAGCAACTCAGCCTCAAAGTGGCCGACCACGTAAAGTCACACAGTGGGGTCAACGAGTGCTGAGGCGCAAAGTGCATCAAAGTCGCCAACACTCTGTTGACTCAATAACTGCAGAGTTCCAAACTTCCTCTGGCATTAACATCAGCACAAAAACTGTGCCAGGAGCTTCATAGAATGGGTTTCCATGGCCGAGCAGCTGCATGCAAGCCTTACATCACCAGGCACAATGCCAAATGTTGGATGGAGTGGTGTAAAGCACGCTGCCACTGGACTCTGGCGCAGTGGAAACGTGTTCTGTGGAGTAGCGAATCACACTTCTCTGTCTGGCAGTCTGATGGACGAGTCTGGGTTTGGTGGATGCCAAGAGAATGTTACCTGCCTGACTGCATTGTGCCAACTGTAAAGTTTCGTCGAGGAGGGATAATGGTATGGGATTATTTTTCAGGGGTTGGGCTAGGCCCCTTAATTCTAGTGAAGGGAAATCTTAATGCTTCAACATACCAAGACGTTTTGGGCAATTCTGTGCTTCCAACTTTGTGGGAACAGTTTGGGGAGGGCCCTTTTCTGTTCCAGCATGACTGTGCCCCAGTGCACAAAGCAAGGTCCATTAAGATGTGGTTGGGTGAGTTTGATGTGGAAGAACTTGACTGGCCTGCACAGAGCCCTGACCTCTACCCCATCGAACACCTTTGGAGTGAACTAGAATGGGGATTGCGAGCCAGGTCTTCTTGTCCAACATCAGTGCATGACCTCACAAATGCTCTTCTGGATGAATGGGCAAAAATTCCCACAGACACACTCCAAAATCTTGTGGAAAGCCTTCCTGGAAGAGTGGAAGCTGTTATAGCTGCAATGGGGGAACCAACTCTATATTAATGCCTATGGACTTAGAATGGGATGTCATAAAAGCTCCTGTAGGTGTAATGGCCAGGTGTCCCAATACTTTTGTACATATAGTGTATATATCGTGTGTGTGTGTGTGTGTGTGTGTGTGTGTGTACACACACACATACATACATAAGCGTTTTTTTCCGAAACTGTCAATGGTGCTGTTATAAGTGCTCAACTATTAAAACTTTTTTCCTGTATTTGTGTGTATATACACACGTGTGTGTGTGTGTGTGTGTGTGTGTGTGTGTGTGTGTATGTATATATGTATCCATCCATCCAATTATTATCCAAACCACTTATGCTTACTCAGAGTCGCAGGGATGCTGGAGCCTATCCCAGCAATCATTGGGCGGCAGGCAGGGAGACACCCTGGACAGGCTGCCAGGCCATCACAGGGCATATATACACTCACTGGCCACTTTATTAGGTACACCTTGCTAGTACCGGGTTGGACCCCCTTTTGCCTTCAGAACTGCCTTAATCCTTCGTGGCATAGATTCAACAAGGTATTGGAAACATTCCTCAGAGAGTTTGGTCCATATTGACATGATAGCATCACGCAGTTGCTGCAGATTTGTCGGCTGCACATCCATGATGCGATTCTCCCGGTCCACCACATCCCAAAGGTGCTCTATTGGATTGAGATCTGGTGACTGTGGAGGCCATTTGAGTACAGTGAACTCATTGTCATGTTCAAGAAACCAGTCTGAGATGATTTGAGCTTTATGACATGGCGCGTTATCCTGCTGGAGGTAGCCATCAGAAGATGGGAACACTGTGGTCATAAAGGGATGGACATGGTCAGCAACAATACTCAGGTAGGCTGTGGCGTTGACACGATGCTCAATTGGTACTAAGGGGCCCAAAGTGTGCCAAGAAAATATCCCCCACACCATTACACCACCACCACCAGCCTGAACCGTTGATACAAGGCAGGATGGATCCATGCTTTCATGTTGTTGACGCCAAATTCTGACCTTACCATCCGAATGTCGCAGCAGAAATCGAGACTCATCAGACCAGGCAACGTTTTTCCAATCTTCTATTGTCCAATTTTGGTGATCCTGTGCGAATTGTAGCCTCAGTTTCCTGTTCTTAGCTGACAGGAGTGGCACCCGGTGTGGTCTTCTGCTGCTGTAGCCCATCTGCCTCAAGGTTCGACGTGTTGTGCATTCAGAGATGCTCTTCTGCATACCTCGGTTGTAATGAGTGGTTATTTGAGTTACTGTTGCCTTTCTATCAGCTCGAACCAGTCTGGCCATTCTCCTCTGACCTCTGGCATCAACAAGGCATTTTCGCCCACAGAACTGCCGCTCACCGGATATTTTCTCTTTTTCGGACCATTCTCTGTAAACACTAGAGATGGTTGTGCGTGAAAATCCCAGTAGATCAGCAGTTTCTGAAATACTCAGACCAGCCCGTCTGGCACCAACAACCATGCCACGTTCAAAGTCACTTAAATCACCTTTCTCCCCCATTCTGATGCTCGGTTTGAACTGCAGCAGATCGTCTTGACCATGTCTACGTGCCTAAATGCATTGAGTTGCTGCCATGTGATTGGCTGATTAGAAATTTGCGTTAACGAGCAGTTGGACAGGTGTGCCTAATAAAGTGGCCGGTGAGTGTGTATATATATATATATATATATATATATATATATATTTTCCGAACCGCTTATCCTGCTCTCAGGGTCGCGAGGATGCTGGAGCCTATCCCAGCAGTCATTCGGCGGCAGGCGGGGAGACACCCTGGACAGGCCGCCAGACTGTCACACAGGGCCAACATGCACACCCACCCATCCACACACATTCATACCTAGGGACAATTAGTATGGAAGATTCACCTGACCTACATGTCTTTGGACTGTGGGAGGAAACCAGAGCCCCCGGAGGAAACCCACGCAGACACGGGGAGAACATGCAAACTCCACACAGGACAACCCCCCCCCCAAAGTTGGACTGCTCCGGGGCTCGAACCCAGGACCTTCTTACTGTGAGACGACCGCGCTAACCACTGCGCCACCGTGCCACCCTATATACAGTGCATCCGGAAAGTATTCACACCCCTTCACTTTCCCCACATTTTGTTATGTTACAGCCTTATTCCAAAATGGATTAAATTCCTTTTCTTTCTCATCAATCTACACACAATACCCCATAATGACAAAGTGAAAAAGGTTTTGTTGAAATTTTTGCAAATTTGTTAAAAATAAAAAACTGAAATATTGCATGTACATAAGTATTCACACCCTTTACTCAGTACTTGGTTGAGGCACCCTTGGCAGCGATTACAGCTTCGTACCCAAGTCTTCTTGGGTATGAAGCTACAAGCTTGGCACACCTATATTTGGGGTATTTCTCCCATTCTTCTCTGCAGATCCTCTCGAGCTCTGTAAGGTTAGATGGGGAGCGTCACTGCACAGCTATTCTCTTTCCAGAGGTGTTCAATGGGGTTCAAGTCTGGGCTCTGGCTGGGCCACTCAAGGACATTCACAGACTTGTCCCGAAGCCACTCCTTCATTGTCTTGGCTGTGTGCTTAGGGTCGTTGTCGTGTTGAAAGGTAAACCTTCACCACAGTCTGAGGTCCTGAGTGCTCTGGAGCAGGTTTTCATCAAGGATCTCTCTGTATTTTGCACCATTCATCTTTCCCTCGATCCTGACTAGTCTCCCAGTTCCTGCCGCTGAAAAACCTCCCCACAACATGATGCTGCCACCACCATGCTTCACTGTAGGGATGGTATTAGCAAGGTGATCGGTGCCTGGTTTCCTCCAGACGTGACGTTTGGCATTCAGGCCAAAGAGTTCAATCTTGGTTTCATCAGACCAGAGAATCTTGTTTCTCATGGTCTGAGAGTCCTTTAGGTGCTTCCTGGCAAACTCCAAGCGGGCTGTCATGTGCCTTTTACTGAGCAGAGGCTTCCGTCTGGCCACTCTACCATAAAGGCCTGATTGGTGGAGTGCTACAGAGATGGTTGTCCTTCTGGAAGGTTCTCCCATCTCCACAGAGGAACTCTGGAGCTCTGTCAGAGTGACCATCGGGTTCTTGGTCACCTCCCTGACCAAGGCCCTTCTCCCCTGATTGCTCAGTTTGGCTGGGCGGCCAGCTCCAGGAACAGTCCTGGTGGATCCAAACTTCTTCCATTTACAAATGATGGAGCCCACTGTGCTCTTCGGGACCTTCAAAGCTGTAGACATTGTTTTGTACCCTTCCCCAGATCTGTGCCTCGATACAATCCTTTCTCGGAGGTCCAGAAACAATTCCTTTGACTTCATGGCTTGGTTTCTGCTCTGACATGCACTGTCAACAGTGGGACCTTATATAGACAGGTGTGGGCCTTTCCAAATCATCTCCAGTCCATTGAATTTACTATAGGTGGACTCCAATCAAGATGTAGAAACATCTCAAGGATGATCAGTGGAAACAGGAGGAACCTGAGCCCAATTTTGAGTGTTGTAGCAAAGGGTGTGAATACTTATGTACATGCAATATTTCAGTATTTTATTTTTAATAAATTTGCAAAAATTTCTACAAAACCTTTTTTGCTTTTTCATTATGGGGTATTGTGTGTAGATTGATGAGGAAAAAAAGGAATTTAATCCATTTTGGAATAAGGCTGTAACATAACAACATGTGGGGAAAGTGAAGGGGTGTGAATACTTTCCGGATGCACTGTATGTATATATGTGTGTGTGTGTGTGTGTGTGTGTGTGTGTGTGTGGGGAAAAAAACTTTTAATACATGGCAGTACAAGCTTGTTTCATGCGTCACACACTCATCAGCTGCTAAAGTGATTCAACAAAGAAAAACACAGATTACATTGCCCCGCCTCACGCCCCTAATTTCGGTGGACAGCAACCAATGAGAGGATGCTCTCATTGGTTGTATCCTCCGATACATGTGAAGTTGACAGCTGCTTCTTTTCACCTGACAGTGAGGAGTTTCTCCGGGGGGATGTAGCGCGTGGGAGGATCATGCTATTCCCCCCAGCCCCCCCCCCCCACCAAACAGTTGCCCCCAGCGAAGGGAGGAGGTGGTAGTGTAGTGACCAGGAAACATACCCGTGTAGTGTCCGCGGTGGCGTAGCGGTCTAAGCATCGGCTTGGTGTCGATGCAGTTGCCCACTGGGGACTGGGGTTCGCGCCCCGGTCTCGTCAGATCCGACTATGGCCGGACTCGATGAAGCAGCAATCATTGGCAACGCTGTCTTCGGGAGGGGGGCGGAGTCGGCTTGTGTTCGTCATGTGAATGCGTCTCTGTGTGTGTCGGAAAAACAGTGGTTCGGCTTGGATTCGCCTTGTCACGAAAGTGGGGAGGCGCTTTCCTTCGAGACTGCCGGCCGGAGAGATGCAGTTGGCGAACGCATGCAATACGAGGGTGGGTGTTTGAATTAAAATAGGGATCAATTGGCCACTAAATTGGGAGAAAAAAGGGAAAAATCAGAAATAAATTTAGAAGAAAAAAAAAAAAACATACCCGTGTTGACTGCTTGTGGGTTTTTGTTTTCTGCTTTGTTCTCTGGTTTTGTATGTTTTTGATGGTGTGTCGTTTTTGGGAGGTTTTGGATGTGTGTTTTTGTCTTATGTGTTGCACTACTTTGGGTTGGGAGAAACAAAATTTTGTCTCTTTTGTGTACGCAAGTACATGAATGAGATGACAATAAATTGTTCCTGATCCGCTCCCCACCCACAGACGAGGCCAATTGTGTCTGTAGGGACGCCCGACCAAGCCGGGGATGACATGGGGATTCCAACCAGCGATCCCTGTGTTGGTAGGCAACGGAATAGACCACTATGCTACCCGGACGCCCCGATCATCTCTTCTTTTATACTGAATACTAAACCAGCAGAACATTCTTTAACTACTGTACTTGTAGTTATGTTCTGACCATCAGTAAGATGACGTTTTTAAGTTTGGGGGAAAAAAAATTTAAGATGAACAAAAAAATCTAAAACTTCCCTTGTTGGTTGTTGACCAGTTTTTCATTTCTAGAAATGATCGGCGTGCGTGCGCCAAACGTTCCTTTCAGACGATGTCTTTGGGGCTTGGTTACAGGAAAAAGACTCCAGTTCTCTTAGGAATGAGTATTGAGTACCGATACGTATAAGTATTGAGTACCAATAAGTATGTTACAAGATGTGACGTGCTGACTGGATCAATAAGGTCTGCTCTAACAGTGCCACAGCTCACACAAACCTACGTAAATCATTTTCCATCAGCCAAGGGAGGTCACATGTTCTACCAGTAGGGGCTGAATGCTGATTTTTCTACATAAAAAGTGTTAAAAGTCGTCCGTGCAGAATCAGCCAAGCCGCTTATCCTAATGTAGGGTTGCGGATCACGGGATCATTTAAGAGTAAAGCTTTCGATGGCAACAACAGTCCACGTCTAGGAGATATTACGCTCCCAAGTGAGCCTCTAGTTGGCCAGTTTCCGATGTTTCCTAATGTCGACCCTGTTAATCTCAAAATGGGAAGTACTTTTGACTAGTGCAGGAAGTACTGAATTATGAACACTGCAGCTTGGAAATCATGTTACACCAGTACATTTGGAGTATAAATGTTGCCTGCACATAAAGATTAGCTCTTGAGAGGCATGTGGCTGTTCTTGAGGGGCATGTGGGTGCTGTTTAAGGGCCTCTGGGTTAGGGTTGCACAAAAAAATCGATACAGCTCAGTATTGCAACGTTTTTTTCACGATACTTTATCGATTTTCCAGCCCCACGTATCCATACATACAAAAAAGATTATTCAGATTTCAGCTCAGTATGTTCAGTGACACAACAAGAATACTTAATATGCACTTTATTTTATGGTGATGTGGCATCGACACATCAGTTCAATGTGTCGATGACAAAATGACGACTTAGTATGCACACTTTATTTTCATGTGACGTTTTGGCATCTACGTTTCAGTTCAGTGTATTCACTGACACTGCAAAACATAGTCAAGTCACTTTTATTTGTATAGCCCAGTATCACAAATTACACATTTGCCTCAAGAGGCTTTACAGCAGCACAACATCCTGTCCTTAGACCCTCGCAACGGATAAGGAACAACTCCATTCTAATAAATTGAAATGGAAATTTTGAATTAAATAGTTTTGACTCAATTTGTCCACTGAGTTATCAAAATATAATGTGATGTGAATACGACTACCCGGATGGTACACGGCAGGTTGTGTCTTCAGCTCTACTTTTAAATTTTCAGTAAATGATGTTGATTAGGAGTTAAGATGTACTTAATTAATCCCCATGGGGAAATTCATCCTCTGCGTTGAAACCACCCTAGTCCTGTAGCTAGGAGCAGTGGGTAACCGCCGTGCAGCGCCCGGGGACCAACTCCAGTTCTTCTTTCTGTTGCTTTGCTCAGGGGCACAGACAGGAGTATTAACCCTAACATGCATGTCTTTTTGATGGTGGAGGAAACCGGAGTGGTTAGCTTGGTCACCTCACAGCAAGACGGTCCTGGGTTCGAACCCCGGGGTAGTCCAATCTTGGGGGTCGTCCTGGGTTGTCCTCTGTGTGGAGTTTCCATGTTCTCCCCGTGTCTGCGTGGGTTTCCTCCCACAGTCTGAAGACATGTAGGTCAGGTGAACCGGCCACACTAAAAGTCGCTGTCAACCAGTTTAAACTCTTCAGAGCTGTTAGTTACTGTACATGATTCAGTTTGCTGCTGTTGTGCATACTGTGTTGTCTGCCTGTTACCAACCAGAAAAAACATTCTACTGTATCAAATATGATGGTGTTTATTTGTGTACCAGCAATGAACAACAATTATAATAAACAACAATTTTTTGTACACCATGACAAAAAAGGCACTGTTAAAAGGTGTCGGTAAGAGGTACTATTACCAATACGGGTGTCAATGAGTTCCTAATGATAATAAACCCTGCTAACACATAAGCTGGTTCTGTTCTTAAACCAGGTCTTTAAACGGAGAGGAAAACGCTAGTCCTATAGTTCCACAGGATTTTGTGTCCATACTCTCAGTTTGAGATCTGTTCCGTCCTTACGTTGATGTGAGGGTGGATGCTGACTTGACAACTGTCTGCTGTGTTTAAAGCCCTGGATAGGTCAGAGACCAGGCCTGACAGCGGCTACAAGCAGAACTGGAGCTTCTCTCTCGCCGACGACAATGAGGAGGAGAGGAAACATGAGTAAGCACTTCCCCGCACCTAGTTTTCTCCACCACCCACCACCTCCCCTAAGCAATGCACCGCCATCAGTTTCCCCCACATCTCTCTCTGGCTGCAGTAATACACCCCAGCGATGCAATGTGATGAGCAGCCTGAGTCTCTGAGATGAGCTCACTTTGCCTTTTTATGGTGCGGCCAATCAGATGCAGTCACACACAGCTACGCCTGAGATGAAGTTTTCTGGCTTTTAGAGAATTCTACTCAACCCCCATAAGCCTCTGTTCTTTTTTTATTTTATTTTTTTATGAAACCTGTGTTAGAAACACACAATCGCGCGCACACACACACACATTGTTACTTACATGCACAGTCACTGAACACTATTTTGCATTGTGAAATGGGCAGAGATGATAAACACAGAACACAACACACACACACACACGACTGAGCCTTACTCTGCCTCTTGTTCTGACCAGCTCGTCTGTGGTGACCATGGAGGAGATGAGTCGACATCAACCGACCTCCCCCAAGGGAAAGAAGGTAAAGTGTTTTCCTGAGCTGGACTCTCTCTCTCTCGCTCTCTTCTCTCTCTCTCTCTCCCCTCCCTCTCTTTCTCTCTTTGTTATCCTTTCCATCCCCTCCCCCATCAGTCTTATCCCCAGAATTATTGTGCATCTCCCAGCGGGTTGTGGGGTTCTTGGATCAGTCCTCTTGTTGGTGCCGTGTTAGATGCCAGACCCCGGCTGGCTCTTGCCGTTGCAGGGGCTGACATCACCTACACATCCCGAGTAGCCTGCTAGTGCGGTTAGCAGGGCTGGCTCAGCTAAAGTGCAAAGAGTGTCGTCTTCAATAACGCCTTCTTTGTTATTGCTTTGAGGAATTGAGGGGCTGTGTGTGTGTGTGTGTGTGTGTGTGTGTGTGTGTGTGTGTGTGTGTGTGTGTGTGTGTGTGTGTGTGTGTGTGTGTGTGTGTGTGTGTGTGTGTTCCTTTTTGAGTGTACTGGACAAGGTTGTCTGTGGATCAAATCACATTTGCTATGAAACAATTGTTTTGATGCCACACTTTATTAGATCCTGGAAGTATTGAGCTATTTAAATAAAAAGTTGAGTCCCTCTCCAGGACCTGGAGACCTCAGCTTGACTGACAGCAAGTCTGGCTAAGCTCTATAGCAAACTGCACTAATTTACAGTAAGATAACGTTTATGCACGAAACACATCAAATGTGTCAGTGGGTTTAATGCTGCAAGATCCAACCTTAAATAAATAATGCCTTTATTTATGTTCAATAAAATCAGTGTTATTTGTATAGCCCATTATCACAAATTACAAATTTGCCTCAGGGGGCTTTACAGCAACACAACATCCTGTCCTTAGACCCTCACATCAGATAAGGAACAACTCCCTAAAAAAAAAAACCTTAAACAGGGAGAAAAAACAGGAAGAAACCTCAGGGAGAGCAACAGAGGAGGATCTCTCTCTCAAGATGGACAGACGTGCAGTGGATGTACACAATTTACACAATACAACATTGAAAGAGGATAACAGAATTATAATGAAATTATAAAATATATGAAGAATATGATGAGGAGGATGCCAAGCAGTGTCCAGATGCCACTGGAACAGTCCTGAGCCACATGACTACCAGGAATCAGGACTCAGGTACACTTTGTCATTTCACTTCATGCACTTGCGTACATGAAATGAAACAAAATGCCGTTTCCCCCAGCCCACAATAGTACAACACAATCAGTGTTGTACTGTTGTACTGCCCAACAGAACCAACAGTACACAGCCCACAGCAGTACAACACAAAGACAAAAACATCCAAGAACAAATACATCCAAACTAACACATACATCCAGACTAAACAAAAAATACTGTCCAAGGGAACCAACGCCAGCCAGGATGGTTGTCGGAACTGCCGGTCTGCATGGGCTAGCAGTTAGCTTAGCCTGCCCCGCATCCACGTCCTGTCAGAACGCTCTCGACATTTTCTCCTTGGGCGCAGCTCCAGGCAAGGGCCGTGGTCCCCGGGCCCACCGGACGAAGCAGATCAAGCTCTCCCAGCCGATTCAGCGCCAGCTCCCCCAGCCAGACACCCTCGACACACCTCCCCACACTCTTAACAACAACACCAAAAACGCAGTCAACGCCAGGTGAGGCCGCCGCCAGACCGCCCGCGGTGTTATCGGAACTGCCTGTCTGCATTGGCTAGCAGTTAGCTTAGCATGCTCCGCTCTCCCATCCGATCCAGCACCAGCTCTCCCAGCCATCAAACGAAGACACAAACTTAGACGTGGATGAAGACACTGCATGGTCAGTAGTGGGTGAGGCCACCGCAGATGTGAATTCACGCCACCATGTTCCGACACCAGCACTGGGTTCCATCCAGTGGATGGATGTCATCCACTGGATACCATCACCATGTAAACCTGACAGGAGCACAGACTACGCATGCACATGAGAGAGACTCGCATCACACCATTTACAAATGCGGGAGAAGAGACAGGAAAAAACAGTAGTCACACATGGGAGTGAAAGAAGGATATAACGGGATGACAAAATTATATGGATTTATAAGATATATTAGAAGAATCGCAATTCGCCATGTCTCTCTCTCATAGTCACGACAACCCAGATTCAGCTAGCACTAATACCTTTAATGTCTTACACTCGGGTCTGAAAACACACTAACCGTGGGTTTTGAACCTCCATGTGGAAGATAAGAATGATGCTTATATTCTATAGTTTTCTTATACAGAAGTTCACAGAGCATTATGACCACTCCTCCAGTTTGGAATCACGTCCAAATGCTGCCAAACCCAACAAACAACCCCTCCCACACACACACACCCACACACACCAGGAATTCTTTTCTTTCTTTATGAAAATCATACTATTTAAAGCTGGTTTTTGTTATCAGGTGTTTTTTGTCAGACTTAAGCTTTTTTTTTTTTACTGTTTCAGCCAGCTGCACAATGCATCAAGAAGTTATGCTCATATTAATTTCTATTTACATGTAAATTATGCCTCTCGTCTCCTTTCCAGTCTCCCACCCTTAGGCACTTCTCTTCGTCTGAATCTCTGAGAACGTACGAGAACAGGCCAAATAATCACACAAGGCCCCTGAGCAAACTGGGACCAGTCAAGAGGCCCAGGTATGTCGCATTCCATCATGTTAGTTCTGTCATTGTGTTCTCATTACAAAGATCTGTGGTTCTGCACCTCCAGTCCTCTTTGCGCACACTAGTATAGATTTCTATTCTGTCAGGTATTCCAGATGTCTGATTAGAGGTTTTAGACCTGGCATCACAGGTGAAAGTTATCAACTGCCTGGCAGAATAGAAAAGCCGTTGGCAACAACTTGTTTCGATAAAGAACAGGGGTTCTACACAGCTCTGGAACATGGTCATATCCAGGTCATAAAACATTTGGTAAATTGCACAAGTGTTTAGACATCAGGAATACGTATTGGTGTTCAGTGCTGATACACAGAAGATACAGCTTTTGACCAGTGTTGCTTTACGTATTGATATTTGTTGTTGTGTAGAAGCTTGTTAACTTATAGAGTGTCGTTGTGGTGCTGACAGTCATCCTGCACTGTTGTTATCAGCAGACGTCACACTGACAAGAAGCTACAGATTCACTCCAGACGTTATGGTGTGGAAAAGTGAAATGATCTTTGAACCTGAAAACCTGTAGAAGCTCACATTGTTGCTGGTATTGTTGCGATATCTCTGCATTAAAAGTGAAAACTGTTTTCTAACAGAAAGCTCTAAAGTTGTTTAGTCTGTTTTTGACAAAGAACCGATTCTATTTGTGTGCCATCCCTTAAAGTGACTTCATAACATTGTTTTCTAGAGTTGGGCAATTTTTCAATGTAATATCTGTGGTGATATGAGACTAGATGTGCTGTGGGATTGTGATTCTGGTAATATTGTGATATGACTTAAATGTTGTCATTCCCTGGTCTTCAAGGCTGCATTACAGTAAAGTCAGACAGTTTTCTGAACTTAACTGGACTGTTTTAATGAAATGAACAATGAATGACGCTACCTGCTTGGTCATCATATCCACATTACTAATGATTATTTATCAACATGTTCTGCTGCGTAAATATCTTGTGAAAGCGCCAGTTCTCATTGACAAAATATCATCACATTATTCTGGTCTAGGTATTCAGTAAAATTTATCCTGAGATTTGATTTTAAAAGCAGTATCCAGCCCTGCTGTTTACAATCTGGCTTTTGTCATCTGCTTTTGCCTCTTGTGTTCCTTCTGTATTTTTCTTTATTGTTGTCTGCTTGTTGTTTTGAAATTCATGTTTGGCATTTATGCCTTCAGTGGCTGTTGATTAAAAACTCTCTGTAACCCTGAACAAATAATGTTTATCATGAGAAATCTTTACATATGTTTTGAAACCATGTTTGATAAAGCACTCCTCTTCTACTCTCCAGTGACGTTCCCCAAGCAGTAGCAACGTCCTCCCCGATACCCAACAGAACCAACTATTTAATCATCAGTCCCACTCCGTCTCAAGGGGTTGTCTTACAAGGACGGCACTTTCAGCACGCTCACGTCCCCTCCCAAATACGGAAACCGGTACAAAGGTAGGAGAGACCATCAAAATTCAGCACTGAGAGAGACTGTGTTCTTGTTCCCCAAAACCTCCCGGGATTCTCAAGTAAATTCTTTGTTGTACAGTACAAGTCCCTTTTCTGAAATCTGTTAACAGCTCAAATGTGTAATTTGCAATGAAACATTTAGTGATACCAAAAGCCATACTTGTATTTAATGTGCTCCTTACTTGGGCTCAGTGGTTAATGTACACTAGCCCATCCATGTGAGCCTGTACAGTGGAAAATTGGTGCATTCTTGTTTAATAATAACGATAATGCTGCCAGTCAGTCCTCAGCTTTATTGCTGCGAGATCTGTCAGCTGCCTTTGACACTGTTAAACACAAAATCCTCCTCTCCACACGCACTGAGATTGGTATCGCAGGATCTGCCCTCTCGCTGGTTCAAGTTCTACCTCTCGGGGAGATCTTTTAGAGTATCTTGGGGTAGAAGTGTCCAAACCGCACAGCTTATCCACAGGGGCACCTCAAGGGTCAGTGCTCGTTCCCCTCCTCTTCTCAATATACACCTCCTCACTTGGTGCAATCATTTGCTCCCATGGTTTCTCATACCATTGCTATGCTGACAATACCCAGCTCTTCCTGTCATTCCTGCCAGATGACCTCACAGTCTCGGCACGGATATCGTCATGCCTTGCTGATATGTCCGCATGGATGAAAGAACGCTACCTTCAGCTTAATCTGTCCAAGAATGAGCTCCTTGTCATCCCAGCCAGTCCATCTTTACAATAGATCAATACCCAGCTTTGATCAACCCAACTCATGCCCACAAAGTCTGCCCAAGACCTGGGTGTCATGATTGATGACAAACTAACCTTTAAGGTTCATGTGGCCTCGATTGCTCAGTCGTGCCGATTTGCCCTGTACAACATCAGGAAAATTAGACCTTACCTGTCTGAGCATGCAGCACAGCTCCTGATACAGGCTCTTGTAATATCACGCATTGACTATTGCAACTCCTTACCGGCAGGTCTCCCTGCATGCACTTTCAAACCTCTGCAATGATCCAGAATGCTGCAGTGCGTCTGGTCTTCAACCAACCTAAAACAGCACATGTCACCCCGCTGTTTATATCCCTCCACTGGCTTCCAGTTGCTGCCCGCATCAAATTCAAAACCTCGCTTACAAAACGGCAACTAAAACGGCTCCCGCCTACTTGAACTCCCTCATTCACTTTGTATGACAACAAAAGGAAAACTATGAATGTACCATCTACTCCTTTCTCACAGGAAATGCCTAACCACACTGCTTTTCTCTTTGAACTAGAAGAGTGCGCTCAGTAGAGTGCAGATCCCCACCAGGTGTATCTCCCCTTCTATGGCGCTCAGACTTGGTGACAAACTACCCCTTTTTTCCCTACAAGGAGAAGGGAAAATACGGAGGCACTGCCTACATATCTCCCCTTCTCTGGTAAACGGACTTGGGCAAAAAACCAGCTGAGGAGTTGGCACTCGCTTGCAGTGTAAAGCAGGTTTTTCAAAGGTTTTGAATCACCACAACCACGAGAGGTCCTTGATCATAGTCATTTACAATTTTGATTTAATTTGCAATTTACATGATCATTTAGCAGACGCTTTTATCCAAAGTGATGTACATCTTAGAGTGAGTTGGCTTGTATAGCATTAGGAGTCGAAGCCACAGACTCTTACTGGAGACTCGCCAAAACCAGGGATTTAACCCCCGATCTCCAGTGGGAAAGCTGGCATTCTTACCCACTGAGCTATCAAGCTGCTACAAGTCATAACTGTGCACAAAAATCATTAGGCTGACAGGCCCAGTAGTATGCAGGATTATCAGTGGACAGATACATGCACACGCGGACAGCAAAACCAGCATTTTTTTCCTGCCATTATAAGACTTTTGCACAGCACCAAAGTCAATTGAAAGGGAAATACGGGGAAAAAAAGCTTTTAGTATGCAGCGCTCAAGCTAAAAAAAAAAAATCTACCTAATAAAAACATCTTACCTGTAAGTCTTGATGCTCAGCCTCCTAGACGGACCCTCACACAAATGCAGCCAAATCTAATATGAACTTGCACTGTACAAAAAGAAAGAGTTTGCTATGCAACCATTTTGGTGTAACCCTAACCCTGTCTTTATTTTCATGATATAATAAAGCTGAGTAACTCGTTTACGATCGCGCATGCGCGACTCACATCGACGGTTGACTCAGATCGGGCAGCAACAAGAATATGCCCTACTTCCTGTTTTGACTGCAGTCTAGTGGGAAGTTGTTCCTTGATAACTTTCGCATTTTTTTGGATTATCAAAATTCTTTTAATAGCTTTTGATCATGTCACTGCTCGATCCAAGTTAACCACCGTTGTGAGTCGTGAATGTGCACAGTTGAGTTAGATCGGCAGAGACAAAGAGCAGCATTGGTCAAAATCAGAATCAGAATACTTTATTCATCCCTGAGGGGACATTGGGTACACATTGGGTCGAGCAAGCTAGAGCATGAATGAAAAGAGGGAGTGGCGGTAGCAAGAACAAATGATTTTCAAAGGTTTTGAATCTGCAGCCATGAGAGGTTCTTGATCATACAGTCATAACTGTGCACAAAAAATTTAGGCTGATAGGTCCAGTAGTATTTGAAATTAGCAGCAGACAGACACACACACACACACACACACACATGCGACCAAAAGCATAATCCCCTCCAGGCCATCCGCCTGGCAGAGTAATTACTTTGTACCCAGCAAGAGCTGTATTGTAAAACGAAGGGTAATGGGAACCTACCAATATTATCGATTCCTCCATGATGGAGTGATAAAAGGTCAACATGACCAATTGTGTTATTGATGTCGAGACTGAAGCTACCGTTTCACTCAGCGTTAATTGTTCTTAATAATGTCAAGCAAATTCCTAAAATGAAATGTAAATTGGATTGGCGCTGGTGTGTGATGTACAGTTCTGGTCAACATTGTTGGCACCCCTGATTTTTTTTTTTTTTTTTATAATGTGCAATATATTTAGAAAAATTTAAATATACAAACTTTATATCAATTAAAGAAATTACAACAGCAGAGCTACAGCACCTTTCCCCGAAAAGGGAAACCGGGGGCCCCTCCTGGAGCCAGACCTGGGAAGGGAGCTCACCGGTGAGTGGTGGCCGGGCCCTGGTCGGGGCCAGCCCAAAAAAGCAACATGGACCCACCACCCCATGGACCCACCACCTGTGGGGATGAGCATTGGGGTAGGGTGTAATGCAGGCCAGGTGGCAGGCAAAGGCTGGGACTGGGGCGTGCTGACTTCCAACATCGCAGAGTGGTTCTCGGGACATGGAATGTCACCTCTCTGGCAGGGAAGGAGCCTGAGCTGGTGCAGGAGTTGGAGCGGTACCAACTAGATATAGCTGGGCTCACCTCCACACATAGCATGGGCTCTGGTACCAAATTCCTGGAAAGGGGCTGGACTCTTTACTTCTCTGGAGCTGGCCAAAGTGACAGGCACCGGGCGGGTGTAGGGATACTCACAAATCCCCGGTTGAGCATCACCATGTTAGAGTTCTCCCCGGGGAATGAGAGGGTTGCCTCTATACGACTGCGAATCACTGGGGGGAAGGCTCTGACTGTTGTGTGTGCTTATGCACCAAATAGCAGTTTGGAGTGTCCGGCCTTCTTCCACCTGGGGACTCTATAGTTCTGCTGGGGACTTCGACGCTCACGTGGGCAACGATGGAGAAACCTGGAGGGGCGTGATTGGGAGGAATGGACTTCCCGATTGGAACCTGAGTGATACCTTGTTATTGGACTTCTGTGTGAGTCATGGATTGGCCATAACAAACACCATGTTCGAACATAAGGTAGTTCATAAGTGTACTTGGTACCAGAACACCTTAGGCCGAAGATCAATGATAGACTTTGTGGTCATATCATCAGATCTGCGGCTGTATGTTTTGGACACTTGGGTGAAGAGAGGAGCAGAGCTGTGAACTGATCACCACCTGGTGATGAGATGGATCAGATGGTGGGGAAGGCTGCCGGACAGACCTGGCAAACCCAAACGTGTAGTGAGGGTGAACTGGGAACATCTGGCAGAGGCTCCTGTCCGTGAGGTCTTCAACTCCCACCTCCAGAAGAGGTTCTCGTGTATCCTGAGGGAGGCTGGAGACACGGAGTCTGAGTGGGCCAAGTTCAAAGCCTTTTTTTGCAGATCCAGCAGGTAGGAGCTGTGGTCATAAGGTCATTGGTGCCTGTTGAGGTGGCAACCTAATAACCCGCTGGTGGACACCAGCAATGAGGGAAGAAGGAGGCCTTTTGGGCTTGGTTGGCCTAGGGTTCCCCTGAAGCAGCAGACAGGTATCGGGAGGCCAGAAGGGCTGTGGCTTCGGCGGTCACGGAAGCAAAAACTTGGGTGTGAGAGGAGTTCAGTGGATGACTGTCAGAACTGCTGGTCTTCATGGGCTAGCAGTTATCCTAGCCTGCCCAGCTTCCGCGTCCTGTCGGACCGCCCTCGGTGTTTCCTCCTCGGGTGCAGCTCCAGGCAGGGCCGTGGTCCGTGGGCCCACCAGACGCAGGAGACCAGGCTCCCCCTGCCGATCCAATGGCAGCTCTCCCAGCCAGACACCTTTGACACACCTCCCTGCACTCCACATGATGACACCAAAAGCACAGTCAACGCCAGGCGAGGCCACCGCCAGACCACCCTCGGTGTTATCAGAACTGTCGGTCTGCATTGGCTAGCAGTTAGCTTAGCCTGCCCCGCTCCTGTGTCCTGTCAGACCGCCCTTCGTGTTTCCTCTTCGGTCTAGGAGTTCGGGTTAGAAGTAGCAGGTCGTCCATCTTGTTGGCCAGAGAGCTGACATTCATCAGGTGGATTGACGAGAGCGTGGTTCTAAATCCCCGCTGTCGCCGTTTGAGCGCTCCAGCTTGCGTAACCCTTCGGCGTAGTCCGCATAGGACTGTACCAATCAAGAGCTCCGCAAGACTTTCGTTAAAATGCTCAAGTAAAGTCGGTAAAAAAAGTCTGTTCAGTTTGTCCAGTGGACAGTTGGAGACTCAAAAGTTCTTCCCTGCTCTTTGTGATCAGTGAGTGGGTGCGGGAAACTAAACAAACAAAAACAGAAAAAGTACAGGAGAGTGCAGAACCAAGACTACCGTCCATGGCACCATCTTGATGATGTGCCAGTAACGTTGACTGGAACTGTACATTTTAAA
This sequence comes from Lampris incognitus, assembly GCF_029633865.1. Lineage (NCBI taxonomy): Eukaryota > Metazoa > Chordata > Actinopteri > Lampriformes > Lampridae > Lampris > Lampris incognitus. The sequence continues at coordinate 46,188,806 of NC_079225.1, forward strand.
TTAATTCCACTTAAAATTTGACATCCGTATGGATTAAAAGGATGCAGCTTTGGTTTCTTACATTATAGATGTAACGCAGGAATGAGTGCAGGTGATACATGTGTGATAATTATTCTGCCTTAGTGAGACACTTTTTCCTGTTACTTTTGTCTTTAAGCAGCCTTGATTTGAAGGAAAGGTAAGACTGATTCCGTGGAGACGCTTTGGGAGCTGGTCGTCTCATGACTGAATGAGAATGCAGTTCACCCCATATGCTTGTTGCTGCTGAGGTTGCTGTGCATACTTGTGTACCGTGTTGGCTGTGTGTGGCTTCCTTTACCTTCAGCACCTGTGGCATGTAATAAAAGGGCTACTGTTTGTTTGTTTGTGATATTCTGGAATGCTTCCACTCCAACGCTGCGCCGCCGAACACCTTGTCACAGTTTTAACACAGTGCATGAAGTACAGGCGTCATGTCAGTGAGTTCTAATTCAAGTTAAATGCACTAAAATAAGGCTGTTCAAAAGTTTGCTCTGTTTGTTCAGATGGTAAATGTATTTTCTTCTGTTCGGGGTGGGGGGTGGCACTTTAATTTGAAGCCCTTATGGGTGATTATCTCATCGGAAGACATTCTCCATTTATTTACCTGCAGTTTTCTGAAGTCTTGCATGTTCATCATTTCCCTTTCACAACAGGGGCAGATTGTGAAATACTAGTTTGTCAGGAATGCTGCCGTCTTCTTACTTGCCCCTTTTTTTCTGCGAACAAACGGCTGAATCTGTGAGGGTTTCATTACAGACGTCAGGCCAAGTAATCGAAATCAACACCTAGCAGTTAGCTAAATGCTAGTACATTTAGGTAAATTAGCCATCCTTTTGTTGGGTGATTATGAAAGTGTAAGGACTGTATCTGCTGTGTTCCCCTTATGGCAGGCTGACAATTCACTTTGTCATCAACTTCCCTGTGTCAAACTCTAGTTCTCCCCCTCCGATAGCTTTCTTCTGTAAAACGGAGTTTTCCGGAAGCAAATGTACCGGCTAAACCGTGGTCTTTTCTCTCTCCCAGAGATGATTTCTCCACCACGCAGCCGGCTGTAGAGGTAGACAGCATCGTCCTGACCTGTCCAGATGTACCAGGTACCGTATCCAGCTCATGCTTTGTATCCTCCACCTTCAGAGCACCAGCACCTCTTTTTCCTAATCTCATCCATATGTCTGGTGGTACGCTGTGTTCCTTTGGCCCCGAGGACCGCACAGAGGAGATTTGTGTGTGTGTGTGTGTGTGTGTGTGTGTGTGTGTGTGTGTGTGTGTATGTTGCAGTAACTCACCAATGTGAGTTACTGTGGGTGACTGCACTTTGTGTGTTTGTGCATGTGTGTATGGTCATGTGTTTGTATGTTAAAGTGTAGATATTCTGTATGTGCTTTGTCAAGTCAAGTCAATTTTATTCCTTTTTTAAAGTTTTTATTGGGTTTCTTTAAGGAACATAAATAATAATAATAATAAACTTACATAGCGCTTTTCTAACACTCAGAGTGGCTTTACAGTAAACAGGGTGAAACAAGACGACAGATAAACACAACACAACATACAGGGGTGGATGGGAAGGGGGGCAAACATACAGGGGTGGATGGGAAGGGGGGGGCAACAGGGGTGGATGGGAAGGGAGCCTACAAGAGGGAGAAGCAGCAGCCACACACGACGCCAGCAGTACTCTCCCACTTAAACAAACACAAAAGGGCAAGAAAAACACAAAACAACAGCACTGTGGACGTTGATGTTGTGTAGGGGTTTATTCTTGTAGCCTGTTCCTCTCCCGAGGTGTCCACTAGGTGGCACTATTTAACCCATAGCTGGGGGTGGTTTGCAGGCATCAGGGAATATCCATACACCGGTGGGCCTGCGTACCGCACGTCTAGGGACCAGATCTCCTCCCAGTTCCTTGTAGTTGAGCCAGGGTCCAATGTGTACCCAGTTACCGTGTGCCGCCACAAGGAGGCGCTACATAGTTAGAGAGGCTATGTACTAGCAGGGAGAAACTTACGTGCTCGGCTCTCCTGTTCGCATTTCTGCTAGCCAGCGATGAAGGTTGAGAGTGAGACGTGACAGACACGCAACACTACACCAACACATTAGACACTTCACAACAATCCCACGTCTTACACAAGAATGTCAGACACACGGACAGCCGAGTAGCGTGGCGGTCTATTCCGTTGCCTACCAACATGGGATCGCTGGGTCGAGTCCCGTGTTGCCTCTGGCTTGGTCGCGCGTGCCTACAGACACAATTGGCCTTGTCTGTGGGTGAGAAGTTGGATGTGGGTATTTGTCCTGGTCGCTGCACTAGCACCTCCTCTGGTCAGTCAGGGCGCCGCCCGGATCGGCAAAGGGGCCGGAGCAGTGACCGGGACGGCTCAAAAGAGCAGGGTAATTGGCCAGATATGACTGGGGAGAAAAAGGGGGGACATTGAAGAAAAAAAAGATTGTCAGGCACACAAATGAGAAAGTACAGCAGGCAAAACAAAAAAAGAAAATAAAAAGAGGGGGGGAAAAAACAACCCAAAACAACCCCAAAAAAATATAAACAAGAACTAAAACAGCAATGAATACACAAAAGCACAGCATCGTCTCTGCAGCATTTGCGACATTAGTGATTGTTAAGTCCGTCAGCACATCATCAGTCCTTGAAGGAGTCAAGTCAGTTTTATTTGTATGGCCCAACATCACAAATTACAAATGTGCCTCAGGGGGCTTTACAGCAACACAACACAACATATCCTTAGACCCTCACATCAGATAATGAACAACTCCCTAAAAACCCTTGAACGGGGAGAAAAAGGAGGAGGAACCCTCAGGGAGAGCAACAGAGGAGGCTCTCTCTCCCAAGACGGTTGTCTAAGTGTTCTGCTCAGTGTGTAGCTGGTATTTGTTTAGTATTTGTAGTCCAGCACAATCAAAGAAAGTTGAATCAGTTCATCTGGACACAACGTTTATTGAGAGAGAAACGTTTCATCATCATCTAAGTGTTCTGCTCAGTCTCACCTGACTGCAGGTACCCCACCCTTATAAACAATAAAGTAAACAATACTTATAAACAATACGTATAAACAATACAGTAAACAATACTTATAAACAGTACGTATAAACAATACAGTAAACAATACAGTAAACAATATTTATAAACAATACTTATAAACAGTACTTAAAAACAGTACGTATAATCAATACAGTAAACAATACTTGTAAACAATACAGTGGCATAACGATCGGTTTCATATGTAAATTGCCTTGAGCCTTAACTAGAGCAGGGGTGGCTAACCGTGTGCCATGGAGACCATGTGTATGCAGGTTTTCCTTTCAGCCGGACTCCACACCAGGTGATTTCACTGATTAACAACTCTCAACCAAAGAGGAAGAATGTATCAGTGAAATCACCTGGTGTGGAGTCGGGTTGGAATGAAAACCTGCGTACACATGGCTCTCCATGGCACATGGTTAGCCACTGCTTATCTAGAATGTTGGTGGCCATGTGTACTATTCACACAGGGTTTGGGAATAGTTGCAATCACAGCATTTTAAGACTAGAGCGACCAAGGTGGTCATTATGGCCATTTTGGATTTTCAAAGTTTTAATAACTTTGTGGGGGGAAAAAATAGATTCAGACCTGCCGCTCCCTGAAAAAATTGCATATATTTGCATTACAATGAGTTTTTGATCACTTGCACCTTAAAAGGTTATGATAAGATCTACCTAAAATGACCATGACTGGTCAAAATGACCGCTCGTAATTTGCGCGTCATCGTGTGCGTCATGTCAGTATTTATGAAGTGTGTTGGTCGCGTCATTTCCTTCGTGAAGGTCGTCGCTCTGTCCTAGAAACACACTAGCGTCCTCCAGTGCAGACAAATAGTCTAAACTTGATTTTTGATTATGTCCAGCATGTCTGACTACAGATGCTGTTACAGACGCACCATGACTACCACTGACGCCTTGCAGTATTTACAGGCGTTGGACAGCGGCCATTTAAAATTTTTGAAAAATAGTATTAAGGTTGTTGAAATGTTAATTTTGGTGTCAGTTGTTTCCTAACAGACATATCAACGTGCAATGCATTAATACCTCAACTGGGTATTTATCTTAACAGAATATAGAGAGGCGGTGCATTGGCGCAGTGGTTAGCGCAGTCACCTCACAGCAAGAAGGTCCTGGGTTCGAGCCCCGGGGTAGTCCAACCTTGGGGGTCATCCCGGGTTGTCCTCTGTGTGGAGTTTGCATGTTCTCCTCGTGTCTGTGTGGGTTTCCTCAGGGGGCTCCGGTTTCCTCCCACAGTCCAAAGACATGTAGGTCAGGTGAATCGGCCGTACTAAATTGTCCCTAGGTGGGTGGGTGTGTGTGTGTGTGTGTGTGTGTGTGTGTGTGTGTGTGTGTGTGTGTGTCTCAGCCCTGTGATGGCCTGGCGGCCTGTCCAGGGTGTCTCCCTGCCTGCTGCCCAGTGACTACTGGGATAGGCTCCAGCATCCCCGTGACCCTGAGAGCAGGGTAAGTGGTTCAGATAATGGAGAATATAGAGTTTAAAAACCGGCAGTCATTTAACCGCCCGTGGTTGTTTTAGGTAGAAGTGAAATCCAGGTCGATTCCAGTGATGGTGACAGATGTACTCTTAACCCCCCCCCAGTTCAGGGATGGTTGTTCCCTTTTCTCATAGATGGCCTCTTTGACTCCCTGTTCAAGCCAGCGTTCCTCCCTATCAAGGATGTGCACATCCTCATCCTTGAAAGCGTGGCCACTGGCCTGTAGATGGTGTAGACTGTGTAGATGGTGTAGACTGCAGAGTCCTGGTCTGATGTAATAGCTGTCCTGTGTTGTGCCATCCTCTTGGCCATGTGAGGATCATTTATGTGAAGATGTCTTTATGCACGCTCAATAATCCAGGTAAGAACATCAGAGAAAGTTGAATCAGTTCTGAACATATTTGTCAATAAATCCAGGTGAACAGATTCAACTTTCTCTGACCTATGAAGAGGGAACGACCATCCTTGAACTGAGAGGGGGGGGGGGGGGCTAAGAATACATGTGTCACCATCTTACAATGCTGTGATTGCAGACATTCCCAAATCCTCTGTGAATAGTACACATGGCCATTGAAATTCTAATTAATGCTCACTTTAATTTGCATATGAAACCAATCGTTAGTTTGGGTCATTATGCCACTGTATTGTTTATAAGGGTGGGGACACCTGCAGGCATTGTATTGTTTATAAGGGTGGGGACACCTGCAGTCAGTTGAGACTGAAGAGGTCACTAAGGGCCCAGACACACCGACTGTCGGCCAGTGTCCGGCTGTTGCTAAGCATCTGTGAGTCTAGCTTTTGTGGTGTGTCGGCACTAGTCGGACCCCTGTCGGCAGCTTTTCGGCCGATTCAGCATGTTGAATGGGCGGAGCCCGTCGGTGAGAGAGATCGCTCTGATCGGCTGTTCAGCTTAGCCAATCAGTGCAGGATGTACATGCTCGTTGCCCGTCGACTGTAGTCTTTGCAGTGTGTTCAAGTTCAAGTGCTACTTTTTGGCCCAGACAGCAGGCGACGTGAGGTGACGCAACAGTCGATCTTCATCGCCGCTAGTCGGTTTGGTGTGTCTGGGCCCTTAGATGAGTGATGAAATGATGAACTGATTCAACTTGCTTTGATTTTCTTACCTGGACTATTAAGCATGCATAAAGACACGCTGTGTGTGTGTCAGCTTTACGGGATTATGCAGGTGTGTGCCTGCAGTCTTATCAATGCAATCTTATGTGGTGTATCAATAGTGTCAGTACACACACACACACACACACACACACACACACATATATATATTTGTGTGTGTGTGCATGTGTGAGTGTGTTTGTGTGTGCGCGTGCATTGTATACATGTGTATTTGTATGTGCATCCATGGGAGCACTCTACAGTGATGACAGCCAGCTGTGGCTGTCTGCAGAACTGCTGATCTGGGCTGGCAGGGAGGGTGATAGCAGGCCTTTCAGATTAATCCTTAAAGATCCTGTGGGAGGAGGGAAGACCTCGCTGGTGGGTGGGCGGGGGGCTGACACAGGCGAGCGCAGGGAGGCTTGCTAATAAAAGGCTCTCTAGTTGTGCCGACTCCCTGAATAGCAGAATGATTAGATGTTTTTGCACCAAGGTGACCTTGGCCATGAACTGCTCCCACAAGCAGTTTTCGTCATCTTTCAGTGTCTTAGCAGGTTGGCTGTTTTTGCTTTTGAGCCAAACGCTGGGCACAAGGGCAGGCTGAGGGAACCATGGGAATGGCCACAATGATACAAAGACTGCATCCTTGTAACACAGGACAGTCTGTTTACTTGAGTTTTGGTCTACACAATATTGTGATGATTTTCAAATAGCACCACATCGCACACAAAGACTCTCTTCGAGTTATTTTAGTTCTTTTCAGATTTAAAAAAGTAAATATTCCAAACAAACACTTTCCCCTTTCAAATTCTTTCGGTTACACCAAACCAGCCATAAAAGGGATTGTTTTTGGATTCACTAAAAATGCTGTTTGAAAACTAAATTCTACCTAAATGTGATGAGTTGGAGCAGTGATGTCTCTCACAGATGGTGTCAGTTGTTGTTTTTCTCCTGTCTTTACGGTTCTGCTTCTTCAAGACACTTTATCTATGGATAAATGAATGAGTGGTCAGATGGATGAATGTGGATGAGTGATAAATGGATTGTCAGATGGACGATTAAATGGAGGGATGATGGATGGATGGCCGACGAGACTGATAAGTGGATGTTTTTTCACCACACGTGTGTCATGTCTTTTCCATTCCACTATTTCTAAACAGTGTTCATGAATGAGGGAATGAAGTTGTTTTTCCGTCCACTCCCTCTAGATGACAAACTGAACATTAAGCGGCGTATCCATCAGAAGAGGAAACCCTTACAGGAAGGCTGCTGTAGCTTCCCCTCCTCCGTTAAAGCAGTAGAGGTGAGGAGGATGGTGATTTGCCAGTGTGGTCTGGAGGGCGGGATGTAACCGATGCTTGCCTGGAGGTCAGAGGTTGGGGGATTTGTAACTAATAAGGTTCCTGGTTCGAATTTAGCTCTGCTATCTTGTTTCCCTAGAGCAAGGCACATAGCCTTGTATTCCAAAGGTTGTCTGTTTAATTCCCTGGACTGCCTTTTAAAGTTGTTTTTTTTTCAGGTGTAATTTAAGATTCAAGTCTTTAAATGTCTTCTCGCTACACATCATTATATTATTGAAGACAAAATTAACACTTTGACTAGTGGAGTATAACCAACCACACATCTAGTGGCCAGGTAAAATGGCAGACATTTGAATTTACCATTGACAAACGTATTGTCTGTATCAGCTGTCAGTTCTGTAGGGACAGAAGTTAACTTTTTACTAGTCTCCTGTCACCGCTCTATGTAGATTTTATGCAGATTATGACCCTTATGGACTGTTTGTCTGTCTGTCTGTCTGTCTGTCTGTCTCTCCTTCCTCTGGCGGTGAAACTGGGATAAGAACTATCATTCATTCATTAAGTCATAAGATTCAAATAAGTCGAGATCACAGCTAGTCAAGTCGTAAAAGTCTTATTTCTTCAAGTTTCAAGTCATCAAATTTATGACTTGAGTCAGACTTGCATTAAAGTCAGTACAACTATAGTCCACACTAGGGTTGGGCGATCATTTCTATTTTCATATCGTCCAATCGGGGCGACTCAAGATTGCTGATAGGCAACCGATTGCCAGGGGGCGGCAAGAATGTGTGTGTGTGTGTGTGTGTGTGTGTGTGTGTGTGTGTGTGGGCGGGGGGTTACGTCACAGCACGCCAGTGAAATGCCAACATGGATGATTTAGATTTAGTGTCAAGGAAAACTATAACATCTCATATTTGGGAATATTACTGGTTTTACCTGGTTAGTAGGAGTAGTATATTTATTCATCCTTAATCTTATTCATTCTTAATACATTTATTCTCTGTGTAGCATTTTTTTAATTATTGACGATAGAATTTGGATTAAAAATTTATGATTTGTAAATTTATAATTTGAACGTGGCTCAGTGTCCTACAGACCTTTGAAATAATCGAAACTTTAAGGTTTCTGCAAGCAATACAGTTAAAATTATGTGAATAAGCATTCATAAAAGAGTGTAAACATTTTATTTAGAATATTTAAACCTTAAAAAAATCTATGCACTAGCAATGTCTCCTCTATTCAAACAACGGTTCCCTTTTAAAAGTTACTGTGTCTGTGCTTGGTGCAACAGCATCATGTTACGTTTAACATTATCTTTAATATCACAATCCAAGTCATGTCCAGAATGTTAAGTACTGCTAGAGCGCAGAGCAAAGTCTAGGTGAGCGGCGTCTGGAGGATGGAGATGCAGGGTGTCAGATCCATGGCAAAGAGACGGCAAATTGATTTGTAATTAAGGATTAGCAGGATAAGTGGTTAAGATAATGGATGGATGGCTGATTAACGGGGCTCAGCGGGTGGTCATACTGCTCCAACAGAAACATCTCTAAATGCACAGTAGGGTACAGATTCTAGAGATTATTATTATAACATCTTAGTTCTAATTCTAAAGTTAGTTAAAATCACCTTAATATCGGCGTAGGAATGGGTCCGCGGTGGTGTAGCGGTCTAAGCATCGGCTTTGTGTCGATGCAGGTGCCCACTGGGGACCGGGGTTCGCGCCCCGGTCTCGTCAGATCCGACTATGGCCGGACTCGATGAAGCAGCAGTAATTGGCAGCGCTGTCTTCGGGAGGGGGGCGGAGTCGGCTTGTGTTCCTCACATGAATGCGTCTCTGTGTGTGTCGGAAAAAGCAGTGGTTCGGCCTGGAGTCACGGGAGTGGCGAGGCGTCTCCTTCCAGACTGCCGGCCGGAGAGATGCAGTTGGCGAATGCATGCAGTACGAGGGTGGGTGTTTGAATTAAAATAGGGAGCGATTGGCCACTAAATTGGGAGAAAAAGGGAAAAAAAATTTAAAAAAATATCGGCGTAGGAAAAACCAATCTTCGATCATCCCTTCGGTCGTCTGCACGAGTCGATCGCCAATCAGCACAAGTCTAGTCCACACCTCTTCAGCTAGCTAGCTAATGTTGCTACAGTTACTGGATAGCCAGTCATAGTTACCAGCTGCTGCCAAACAGGAGCTACAACACATCACTTAGTGAAATTTCCCTCAGAGAAGCTGCCTTCTGACAAAACGCGATTTGCGTTGCGCTTGCCGTGGGGTTCAGCACACATCCTTAAGTTACAATGCGTTTTAAGCTGCGCTCGCCGCCAAGTTCAGTGCAGAGGACAGAGCAAAATAGGCGGGGGTTTCAAAACTTCTAGTTGGCCTTTTCAAAACTTCTAGCAGGACACCACCATAAATTATCATTCTAATGATTCAAGATCAAATAATGTTTGGTTACGAGTTTGCATAGTTAAGCTTTTTATATTGTCATTCTTGATCTGCAGGTATGAGGTAAATAACCTGAAATATTGTGTGTTCAGTTGGTCTCTATCATAGAAATGCATCAAAATGTGTAGATGTGCAGCCGTTTCGGATTTACAAACTCAGGGAACCTTAATTGCCAAAGAACGCCTTTTTCTACAGAACATTTGAAACGTGTTTTTTACTCTGAAACACTCCAATATTCACAGTCTCGACTTGGTCTTAAGAGTAGATTGACCTTCCTTCTTGAACTTTACACATGTTTTTCTCCCAGCAGCCTCTCCGGTTGAACGTCTATACCCCCTTGTGTGGGAAGTGTAACACAACCAGCGATGGTGGCACCAAGTGTCAGAACTGCGGTACTGGTCAGGCTTTGCTGCAGTGTCAGCATGCCCCGCGGGCCTCCCCTTCTTCGCCGACACCGAGACCCCCCATTCGCCCCCAGCCTTCCCCGGGACCAAACAGCCTTCAGCTCTCTAAGAACTTTTACAGCCTGGCCTCCACCATGAGGGCGCCCCGCATGGAGATCGTGCCAGTCCGTGTGACCAGCACCAGGGGGGGCCTCCTGCCCCTGCAGAATGGCCGGCCTGTTGGCCTGGATGGGCCGCTCAGCTGCTGCGGAGCGAGGGTCTCCACAAAAGGCAAGAGGACGGTATTGGCCAAGCAGCACCAACTCAACGACCCCAGTAAGTCCAGAGGAACAGGGTAATATGGATATTGTTATATTGTGATAAACAATTTTATTGTTTATATTAAGGATAATGAGACTCTATGACCTAAAATCTCTCACCAAATGAGGTGAGAGATATAATATATATCTGAGGGAGTGCCATTTGAATATATATATGTTCATTGCGCGACGCACGAAACAAGCTTGTACTGCTATGTATTAAAAAAACAAATTCCTACATCTCTACACACACACACACACACACACGCACACACACACACACACATATATATATATATATATACCTCTCACCCTTTTTCTGGTGGTGTGTCTCTTCCCCAAGCTCAGTCTAAAACCAGAGGGCTGGGAATTTGAGGGTTTGAGGGTTCTGTGCAGTATCTTAGCAGTTCTTAGGACCGCACTCTTCTGGACAGAGACCTCAGATGTTGTTCCTGGAATCCGCTCGATCCACTCTCCCAGTTTGAGGGTCACAGCCCTTAGTGCTTCTATTACCACTGGGATTACTGTGGATTTCACCTTTCACATCCAATCTAGTTCTTCCCTCAGCCCTTGGTATTTCTCTAGCTTCACATACTCTTTTCCTCTTTTTTCTGGAAGAGGAAAGAAGATATTATATATATTAGGGAAGCGAAGACCAAGATGGCTACCTAAAATGTGTGCACCGGCGACTCCATTAAAAGATTTTATTTCTGAGTCAATTTTCACAGCGAAAGGGGCCAAAAGAAAGCCGCTAACTTACAGTAGAGGTTGATGAGATTAAGACATCTCTCGACAGTCACTGCTCAACAAGAGAGGATCTTGGCGCTGATGGATGAAGTCCAGTCACTCAAAAAACAAAACATGGAAAAACAGAGAAATATCATGGGGCGTCTGGGTTGCGTGGCGGTCTATTCCATTGCCTACCAACATGGGGATCCCTGGTTTGAATCCTCGTGTTACCTCCGGCTTGGTCAGGCGTCCCTACAGACACAATTGGCCGTGTCTGCAGGTGGGAAGCCAGATGTGGGTATGTGACCTGGTCGCTGTACTAGCACCTCCTCTGGTCAGTCGGGGCGACTATTCGGGGGGGAGGTGGAACTGTGGGGAAAGTGTGATCCTCCCACATGCTACGTCCCCCTGGTGAAACTCCTCACTGTCAGGTGAAAAGAAGCGACTGGCAACTTATTGGGGGAGGCGTAGTTGTCTGCAGCCCTCCCCGGACTGGCAGAGGGGGTGGAGCAGTGACTGGCATGGCTTGGAAGAGGGGTAATTGGCCAAGTACAATTGGGAGAAAAAGAGGGGAAAAAACCAAAAAAGAAAAGAAGAAGAAAATAGAAAGATCACATCTCTGGAGAACCGAGTGGACTACCTCGAACAGTACTCCCAGATAAATGATCTGATTATCGCCGTGCTAAAGACCAGACATCAGACCTACTCAGCGGCAGTCTTGAGGTCAACGCCGTCTGGAGCGGGGCCAATGCCTCCCAGGCTGAGAGGGAATCGCTGGAACATCAGGTAGACATTTTCCTGGATAGCAAGGGCTTTTCTGTTGCTGGCAGGGACATCGAGGCTTGTCACACCCTGCCCAGCAAAAACTAAGTGCCACACCAGCTATAATTATCTGCTTCAACACCAGGAAGAAAAAGCAGGAGCTTCTCAAACGAGGATGGAAATTAAAGGGGTCTGACGTGTACATAAATGAACACCTCACCAAGAAAAATGTGGACATGGCAAGGAGAGCGTGCGTTCTAAAGAGACAGCAGGTTCCAGGCATGGACAGCAGGCTGCAGAATATTCATTAAGCTGAATGGATCAACACCAAATGCAGCTAAAGTGCTTCTCATACAGGAAATAAATGAACTGGACAAGTTTGATGTGGTTGCTCTCCCAACTTTCATACAAGGTCGCAGTATTAAATACGGCTGCATGATTATGGCCAAAATGATCATCACGATTATGTTGATCAATATTGAGATCACGATTATTTATCACGATTATTCGTTGATTTTAGGGGCAAAATATTTTTATTGAACTTTCACATTTAAATAAACAGCACTGCTTTAACTTCCATGTTGTGCTACATTCCTGCTTATTAACAAATCTGCATCAAAATAAGACAAGGCTCTTATTCACCTGAATTCAGTGCATCGCTTAGAAGCAAACTTTAAATAAAATTTTACCCAAAATATAGGCTAAATAAAAATAAATATGCTCATGCAAACAAATGAAAACAATTCAGGCCTATGCAGAGAAGGCAACGATATAGTGTTTACAGGTTTTTGGCGAGAAAGACTAGCCTATCAATGTTTTCTGGCTTGCAGGTCACTACATTTCCCCCAGTGCTAAAGACCCTCTCTTAAGGGGAACTTGTGGCTTGAATGCACAAGTACTTTTTTTGCCAGTTTTGAGAGTCGTGGGTAGAGTCTCTGGTGTTCCCTCCACCAGTCCAGCGGGTCCTCCTCACTGTCAAGGTTGCCTAATTCTGGGTAAGACTGTAGCTCAGAGGCTACAGCTTGTTGTTCCTGGTGTGGTCTTGGTGTGGTTCCCTCAGCGGTCTTGAAGAAACTCCCCAAGGTCTTCTTGTTCTTTGAAGTGAGTACATCCTCAGCAGTCGCAACGCTGAGATCAGTTGGGCCCATCTCCTTGAAAAGAGTATGGTGAATAAAATCCATCCATTATCCGAACCGCTTATCCTGCTCTCAGGGTGAATAAAATATGAATACCAAATTCAATCCAATGAAACATATTTAACATCCATATCCAGAAAGCAGACAACAGCACTTGAGTTCATAGCACATTTTAGTCCATTTATAATAAATTGTGTATCTGTATGTAATCAAAATAATTACTACTACCATGCCTGCAGGTGCAGTCCTCACCATCTCAGAAGTCAGTCTGGCTTGAAATCGTGCAGCACTGTCCTCACTGATGTATCTCAGCTTGAACCGTGGATCAAGAGCAGAGGCCATGTCAAGCAGCTCTTGTGTCAGAGGATCCTTGTATTTTTCATCCAGGTAGCTCAGGATTTTGGTCTTGGTGGTGCATGCTAGATCTGGATCATCATCCTTCCCTTTCAGGATGAGGGGCTGCAAGGTGGAGGACTGGCTTTACAAAGGAAACACTGACGTACTTTTCATTGGAAAGTGCATCAATAAACTCAGTCAGAGGGCAGAGGGATTTGTTGATGGCCTCCAGGGCATCAGTGTCCTGCTATGTGGGGATGAGGTGTCGGACCTTTCTGTCAGTGGATAAGACATGAGCAATGCCCTTCTGCTGCTCCAGGACTCTTTCTATCATGGCCTGCCTCGATCCCCAGGGCAGTGTATGGCAGGTGGTTTGCATTCCGTGAGGCAGGATGGGTCGAGACGGGAGTTCAGTACATGCAAAACTGATTGTGGGTCAGGTGGGAAGTTTGGTCCCAACGGAGTTTGTAATTACTGTCAGGGGAGGAGACATCGGAAGGCACTCCGTCTTCAGTGCATGCTCTGGAAGCTTCAGGTCTCTTTGTGCCTCTGCTAGCTCCTTTTTAAGCCTCCAGCTGTAGGAGAAACTGCTCACCAGCTTTTTGCAAAGACCCACTGCATGGTTGATCTGAGGCTCTGTCATTGCATACTCTAAAAAAAGAAAATGAGTCATTCATTCATTCATTATTCATTCATTATCCAAACCGCTTATCCTTACTCAGGGTTGTGGGGATCCTGGAGCCTATCCAAGCAGACATTGGGCAGCAGGCAGGGAGACACCCTGGACAGGCCGCCAGACCATGTAAAATTAAAGCACAGAATAAAACCTTATCTGCTTCGATACACATTTGATAAACATTCCCCATCGTATAGTTGATATATTACTACTGAACGTATTCACTCACATATTAACATATTAACACAATCAGCAGAGATTACACAAAATATTTCAATTAATTACATGCACTTTTTTTCTTTTTTTTTTTAATATATCCTGCTGCTCACCTGTTGCGAGATGGAGCCTGTGGCCAAAGCACTGGAGCCTCGTCTGTTTATTCAGAGAAGCTGCCTTCACAACGTTTGAGCCGTTGTCTGTTGTAATGCAGACAGGTCTCTCCTGCAAGCTCCAAGAGGCTGTCGCTTCCCTCGGTCCCTGGGCAATTGATTCTCCTGTGTGGTCTTGTGGGAAAATGACGTTTGCAAGCACCAACTATTCATTTTAAAATCACCATCGATCAGGCGTCCGGGTAGTGTAGCAGTTTATTCTGTTGCCTATCAACACGGGGCTCACCAGATCGAAGCCCCATGTTAACTCCGGCTTGGTCGGGCGTCCCTACGGACACAATTGGCCGTATCTGCGGGTGGGAAGCCGGATGTGGGTATGTGTCCTGGTTGCTGCGCTAGCGCCTCCTCTGGTCGGTCAGGGCGCCTGTTCGGGGGGGGGCTGGGGGGGGAATAGCATGAGCCTCCCATGCGCTACGTCCCCCTGGTGAAACTTCTTATTTCCAGGTGAAAAGAAGTGGCTGGCGACTTCCCATGTATTGGAGGAGACGTGGTAGTCTGCAGCCCTCCCTGGATCAGCAGAGGGGGTGGAGCAGCGACCGGGATGGGTCGGAAGAGTAGGGCAATTGGCCGGATACAATTGGGGAGAAAAGGGGGGGGGGGGGATCACCGTCGATGTAATGAATTGTCAGGTTCAAATGTAGCTCCATTGTTCTGCTTGAACATAGGTCAGTGGTAGTCGCGAAGTACTCGACAACTGTGACATCCCTCTCTATTTCCCCTCGACGTATATAGCGCAGGAAATGCCACTTTGGAAAAATAATTGCGTGAGGGGATCACATATCTTTTGTCCAGTATGTTGACCAGCCCTGTGATGGCCTGGCAGCCTGTCCAGGGTGTTTCCCCGCCTGCCGCCCAATAACTGCTGGGATAGGCTCCAGCATCCCCACGGCCCTGACAGCAGGGTAAGCGGTTTGGATAATGGATGGATGTTGACTATTTTCATTTTCCTGAAGCCTTCAGAGCTCACAGTGTTTATTGGACACATCTCTTTGGCCAAATGGAGTGCGACTGCATTGGTTATTTCAGTCTGTCTTTGGGAGCTGGATGGATACGGTGACACGCTGTACAGGGTTGCTGTTATGGATGTCTGAGTTGACGTGGGACGGGGACAGGGATTCGCTGAGCTAATGTTACCAATGTTATTCTTCTTGGCCTTCATGCATTCATCGTACTGCAGTTTGTGGTGTTTTTTCAGGTGGTTGAAAAGATTAATTGTGTTGCTTTGTGGCGCACACAGTTCTATGGCACTCTTTGCATATGACTTGTTCTTGGTTGATATCACTTGCCCTAAATCCAAAATATTTCCGAACAAGGGATGATGATCTGTTTCGAGGGACTAGCTCTTCGCCTTCTGCTCCAGACATCTGATATTCGTTTTGCCCTTACTCGTCTACTCTGGACTGCAGCTGCAACAACCAGAACATTGTTGCACAGGCTGCCGCTGCAGGGTTGGCCCTTAAAGAGAATAGCTATGATTGGTCAGGCAGGTAGTTTAGGAAGTGCTTGATTTGATATCCAGCAGAGTGTTCCATGAGCGGAGCACGCATTTTAAACGTCAGGATCGCAGTCGATCATGTTCATTTAATGGGAAGCCATGATCATGATTAATATTTGATTCGTTGTGCAGCCCTAGTATGAAAACATGAAGATCAACTCAACAAGGTAACCGAACTCACTACACACACCCCTGTCAAGTTTTGATTTTTTATTTTTTTGATTTTGAGATACTTTATTAATCTCCGTAGGGAAATTACACTCTGCGTTTAACCCATCCTAGCTGTGTAGCTAGGAGCAGTGGGCAGCTGCCTTGCAGCACCCGGGGACCAACTCCAGTTGGTCTTGCCATGCCTCGGTCAAGGGCACAGACAGGAGTATTAACCCTAACATGCATGTCTTTTTTGATGGTGGGGGAAACCGGAGCCCCCGGAGAAAACCCACCACAGACATGGGGAGAACATGCAAACTCCACACAGAGGACAACCTGGCATGACCCCCAAGGTTGGACAACCCCGGGGTTCGAACCCAGGACCTTCTCGCTGTGAGGCGACAGCGCTAACCACTGCGCCACCATGCCACCAGATTATACTAGCAGGCTTTGTGATGGTCCTTTGTCACTGAGTCGTGGAAGCCGTGCCCGGGGCTGACTGTCTTTAGTCTGGCTATGATTCACATTTGAACGTCGGCTGCTTCAGCTGTCATGGCTGGTAGGATTGTTTAAGCTGGTTGGGGTCTGTCCTCATGTATCTCCTGCCTACTGGGCGGCCATTCAGGGTGCTGAACTGTATAGTCATTCTGTTGGAGCCTCTCCATCTCAAGTTGTAACAGTAGCTTCCTTCTATTGATGTTTGAGCCTTGAGCCACTAGCTGCTTCTGAGTCAGTGTGGAAGTAGGTCTCCTGGTCCACAGTTCCCACATTTTGCTTCATATAGCCCCTCTCCAGGGGTCTGCTGTTATAGTAGCGTTCCATCAGTTCCAGGTTCTCGGCCCTTGTCCATGAATGTCTTGTTCCAGTAGCCCATTTCTCATCAGGTTGACCTGGTTCCCCAACACCTGATGCAGACCTTGTTAACCCGAGCGGCGTCCGAGCCGGTATGGCTCTATTCATGTTACTCTCACTCATACCGAGGTAGCTGGCTTGTATAGATAGCGTTAGGAGTCTAAGCCGCAGACTCTTGCCGGATACTTGTCCCAACAGGAGTTTGAACCTCCAATCTCCGGCATGGAAAGCCGAAGTTACCAGGACACCCCTGCTTGTTTTAAGGTGGTTTATACTGCTGTGGTATTAATCCAGTGTGTTGTTCCTGTACCGGACAGTCCTTTTCTTGTTTTTTCTTATGCTGAGAAAAGGGAGAAAAGTAAGGCTGTGTGGCCTCGGTAAAATGTAGAATACAGAGGGGCTCATTGGAATGTGGGGGCAAATTTAATGGTCGACATCTGATCAAATACACTAAAGCAACTGTCATAGAAAAATGTTTAAAGCCTTTAGCCACGTAAATTAAAGTTCTTTGTTTTATTTTTACTAATCGATGAGAGAAGAACCTTAGAGCTTTTTTTTTTCTCCCAAGTGTTATTTTGAGAAGAATATTGTTTCTTTGTTTGATAGAACTATAATGATACATTTACAGGTGGGATCCAATATATTTTAGAGATATTTTCTAATAATTAATTTTAATGAAAAAAGGACTCAAACATTTTTTTGTATATGAACTCAGTCATTATGGTAGGAACAATTAGGAAAACGTGGTAGATGATGCGGCTCCACTCCATATGGCTTAGCACTGTCATTTAACAAAGCCGCAGTTTGGACTCTGGTAACAGCTGGGCAAACAAAGTCCTTGTTGCCTCCTTTCATTGCACGTTAGAAAGCTGCCAGTCAGCCTTGGCCACTGATTACTTCTCTCACTGAGAGGAATGAGTCTCATGTGGACATGGTGCCGAAGGTCTTCATTCGCTGGTCTCTGGGCAGCACTAAGGCATCCTTACAGATCATTAAGTGGTCACATATTTTTTTAATTAGCAGCACTAGAGATGACAGAGTTGAACTGTCATGTGTGATAGCACTGTTTTACTTTCAGTGTTTCAGTTTCCACATTTATCAGCTGCAGAATGAATGAATGAATGAATGGCAATTTTCATTCCATGTTGGCTGAATTCATTTATAGGCAATGATATAAGATCCTTTTATATGATTGCCTCACTCCTACCCCCTGTAACGGTTCCTCCATAACATATTTATGTCAGCTAGGAAGAAACTGATGACAGAACATGGTGTTTCTTCATCTTGCTGAACTTTATGCTGATAATTGTGTGATAATTTAGCTTTGAGGTGGCGCAGTGGTTAGCACAGTCGCCTCACAGCAAGAAGGTCCTGGGTTCGAGTCCCGGGGTAGTCCAACCTTGGGGATCGTACCGGGTCATCCTCTGTGTGGGGTTTGCATGTTCTCTTTGTGTCTGAGTGGGTTTCCGCGGGTGCTTCGGTTTCCTCCCACAATCCAAAGACATGTAGGTCAGGTGAATTGACCGTACTAAATTGTCCCTAGGTGTGTGTGTGTGTGTGTGTGTGTGTGTGGGCCTGCTGGCCTGTCCAAGGTGTCTTCCCACCTGCCGCCCAATGACTGCTGGGATAGGCTCCAGCATCCTTGCGAGCAGGATAAGCGGTTCGGATAACGGATGGGTTGGAATTTAGCGTTTAGTCTTCTTGTTATCCGAATTCGCCAGACATCTTGGAAGTCAGATGTACCCTTGATATCTGGCAGCTGCATCCAGTGTCCACACCAAGAGTAATCTTGTTCAAAGGGGAGTACAGGGGTGTCAGTCAGAACCAGTATAGTGGGAAATTAATTCAAATATAGCGTGGACGTCATCACTACCAAAGAACCAACGTCATTTCAAACACTACTTGATTTTTTCCCCGCTATGAAGAAGAAGAATCCTTGACTCAAGGATCATTTGTAATCATTGACCGACCATTTTTGAAATGTGTTATCTTGAACACACAAAACAGTGTACCCCTTGCTTACTGGTGCTTAGTGATTCGTCCTCCAGTTAGGTGTGGGTTATATGACGGTATATACCGTGTAGAATTGTGTCCACTGGTAGAAATCTGGCAATTCCGTTTGAACCGTGGACGCTGGTTCATGTGATTTGAGCAGCAGTGCACACGCCATACCAGTTGGTGGCAGTAATGCAGCATAATGTTGTTTGCCAAGTGCCATAAAACTCAAGAAGAAGCCGTGGAGTAAAAAGAGCAAGCTTGTAAATACAGAGCAGGAGGAGGCACCCCAACCAATCCAGATGAGGGGGGAGAACTTGTTAAAGGGCTGCAGCTACTGTTGCGTGGACACAGTTTGAATTTAGAAAATCCGACAACGAAAAGAAAACTGTACTCTTCAAACTGCCATGTCTGCAACCTTAACGCTGCCATTTAGAAAGTGTTACTTTTTACGGTTTAAGGTTGTTTGTTTTGTAACTCCCGCTGTCTCATGTCAGGCAGTTGTTTTTGTTTGTATGGAAGTTCTGAATAGAATACAAGAAAATAATTTGATTTGGTTTATTGTTATTTCAAACATATAAAAAAGAAAAAAACAACAAAAAACAGATAAAAACAAAACAATAATAGAATGAAATGAACAATAAAGCTATACAAAGCTAACTGCTAGCCCATGCAGACCGGCAGTTCCGACAGTCCTCCTGGCTGACGTTCGTTCTCCTGGACAGTGATTTTGTTTTGTTTAGATATGTGTGTTTTTGTAGTTTTTGAATATGTTTTTGTCTTTGTGTTGCACTGCTGTAGGATGGGGAAATGATAAGTGTTTCTGATTTCTCCCCCACCCCGCTTTTTTTTTCTCCCCAATTGTACTTTGCCAATTTACCCCACTCTACCGAGCCGTCCCCGGTCCACCCCCTCTGCTGATCCAGGGAGGGCTGCAGACTACCACATGTCTCCTCCAATACATGTGGAGTCACCTGCCGCTTCTTTTCACCTGGGGGGACGTAAGGCGTGGGAGGATCATGCTATTCCCCCCCAGTTCCCCCTCCCCCCCGAACAGACGCCCCAACCAACCAGAGGAGGTGCTAGTGCAGGGAACAGGACACATCCCACATCTGGCTTCCCACCCGCAGACACAACCAATTGTGTCTGTAGGGACACCCGACCAAGCCGGAGGTAACACGG
Organism: Lampris incognitus; assembly: GCF_029633865.1. Classification (NCBI taxonomy): domain Eukaryota; kingdom Metazoa; phylum Chordata; class Actinopteri; order Lampriformes; family Lampridae; genus Lampris; species Lampris incognitus. Next base: position 46,208,613 of record NC_079225.1, read on the forward strand.
GGATTCGAACCGGCGATCCCCGTGTTGGTAGGCAACTGAATAGACCGCCGCGCTACCTGGATGCCATGTTTCTGATTTCTGATACAACAAACTCAATAAACAAATTCTCATAAACAACACAAATTAAAAATTACATGTTCAAAAAAAGAAGTAGGAGGAATTATACACTTACCTATTCTTCACTACTCATCAATTAACTTGTAATCTTTATCTTATATAGCAATACTATGTTCAACCCAAACATCACCCAGTGTCAATAATGTAAAACTTAAACAGTTATCACAATCCCTATACCGCTTAAAGCTAATTTTTGTACATCTTTTTGAATTAGAGTGTTTGTACTTTGCTTGAGTTCCACATCCAAACCATTCCACAAATTCACCCTACAGATCGAAATACACGTACTCTTAACGATTGCAGGAACACTGAGTTTCTTTAAACTAAAATTTCCTCTCAAGTTATAACCCCCCCCCCCCCGAAGAAATTTTTTTATGTGTTACTCGTGCTTTATACATTATTTGTGCTGTGAAATTCTACAAGATCGATGAACTTCAAGGCATGTGACTTGAAAAACAGTCACATGCCTGTTGTTGGTGTGTTCGCGAAATCCTGCATTGTTAATTGTCCTTATGACCCTTTTTTTTTTTGCAGTATGTATAATGGGTGTAGGTTGCTTTTGTAGGTGTTACTCCATACCTCCACACAGTAATTTAGATATGGCAATACTGTATATGTGCCTTGATTTCCCAGGACTGCAATGTTTCTTGCCAGCTTTGCTGGCACATATTTTGAGGTTTCCAGCAGATTTTGTGGTCTATTATTCATTCATTCATCTTCAGCTGCTTCTCCAGGGTTGGGTCGCAGTGGCAAGAAGCTAAATAGAGCACACCAGACATCCCTCTCGCCAGCAACACCCTCCAGCTCCTCTTGGGGGATCCTAAGGCATTCCCAGGCCAGAATGGACATGTAGTCCCTCCAGTGAGTTCTGGGTCTACCCCGGTTGGAACAAAGATTGACTGGTAAATTGAGAGCTTTGCCTTCTGGCTCAGCTCCCTCTTCACCACAACGGTCCGATACAACGTCCACATTACTGTTGATGCTGCACCAATGCGCCTGTCAATCTCCCACTCCATCCTACCCTCACTCGTGAACAAGACTCCTAGATACTTGAATTCCTTCACTTGAGGCAACAACTCATCCCCAACCCAGAGGGAGCAATCCACCATTTTCCGGTAGAGAACCATGGCCTCCGACTTGAAGGTGCTGACTCTCATCCCGCCCATTTCACACTCAACTGCAAACTGCCCCAGTGCGTGCTGGAGGTTGCGTTCTGATGAAGCCACCTCATGGACCCACCACACGTGGGGATGAGCATTGGGGTAGGGTGCAATGCAGGCCGGGAGGCAGGCAAAGGCAGGGACTGGGGCGTGCCGACTTCCAGCATTGCAGATTGGTCCTCGGGATGTGGAATGTCACCTCTCTGGAAGGGAAGGAACCTAAGCTGGTGCGGGAGGTGTCCCGCACCAGAGCGGTACCAACTAGATACAGCTGGGCTCACCTCCACACATAGCATGGGCTCTGGTACCAAACTCCTGGAGAGGGGCTGGACTCATTACTTTTCTGGAGTTGGCCAAGGTGTCAGGTGCCGGGCGGGTGTGGAGATACTCACAAGTCCCCGGTTGAGCGCCGCTGTGTTAGAGTACTCCCCAGGGGATTAGAGGGTCGCCTCTATAGGACTGTGAGTCACTGGGGGGAAAGCTCTGACTGTTGTATGTGGTTATGCACCGAATAGCAGTTTGGAGTATCCGGCCTTCTCGGAGTCTTTGGGTGATGTCCTGGATAGGGCTCCGCCTTGGGACTCAATAGTTTTGCTGGGGGACTTCAACGCTCACGTGGGCAACAATGGAGAAATCTGGAGGGGCATGATTGGGAGGAATGCCCTCCCCAATTTGAACCCGAGCAGTGCCTTGTTAATGGACTTCTCTGCGAGTCATGGATTGGCCATAACAAACACCATGTTCAATTCAATTCAATTCAATTTATTGTCATTAAAACCAATGTGCAGTCACATGTTAAAAATGAAATGAAATGAGGGCTGTGGCTTCACCAAACAGTGCAAGACAGACACAGACAAACACAGCAAACACAATATAAGATATACACACATGAAGACCAAAAGCTAAAAATAAGTTAAAAGAGAGCTGGAGTACAAAATATTTAAAACATTTTAAAAAAATGTTCAAATGTTTAAAAAATGTTCAAACATAAGGCAGTTTCGTAAGGTGTATTTGGTACCAGAACACCTCAGGCCAAAAATCGATGATACACTTGTGGTCGTATCATCAGATCTGTGGCCGTATGTTTTGGACACTCGGGTGAAGAGAGGAGCAGAGCTGTCAACTGATCACCACCTGGTGGTGAGTTTGATCAGATGGTGGGGAAGGCTGCCGGACAGACCTGGCAAACCAAACATGTAGTGAGGGTGAACTGGGAATGTCTGGCAGAGGCCCCTGTCCATGAGGTCTTCAACTCCCACCTCCGGAAGAAGTTGTTGTGTAACTCGAGGGAGGCTGGGGACATGGAATCTGAGTGGGCCATGTTCAAAGCCTCTATTGCAGATGCGGCAGGCAGGAGCTGTGGTCATAAGGTCATCGGTGCCTGTTGAGGTGGCAACCTAAGAACCCGCTGGTGGATGTCGGCGGTGAGGGAAGTCATCAGGCTGAAGAAGGAGGCCTTTCAGGCTTGGTTGGCCCAGGGCTCTCCTGAAGCAGTAGACAGGTACCAGAAGGAATGCGGCTTCAGTTGTCGCAGAAGCAAAAACTCCTGTAAATTCTCCCCAGAACAGAAAATATTGGTGTCATTCACATATAGAACAAATTTTGATACTCTGCATATATCATTCATGTAAAGAATAATCAATTTTCGGCCTAGTACTGACCCCTGAGGGGTATGGCTGGTATGGTTGTTTTAAATTATTTCTTAATTGAATTTACAGAACAGTTACTGTATTGTGATACTATATACCATTCCCGTGATGTAAAATTACATTAACCATGGTAAAAGAATTTGGCCATATCGCCCACCCCTACCTCCAGTATTACACATCCCTCTGAGATCAGAGAGCAGCTTTGATGGAACTCATTATAAATAATGCTCGATAAGTAAAAAAACGTGGCAAAGGAAATGGTGGCGGGGGGGGGTATTATTCAGACCTAAGGAAGGGCTTCTGTAAATGGTCAGTTTCCAAACTTTTGGAAGATTTATAGAAACTCTGGTCAGCTGAAAGTATTGTTGCTGTAACTTTAATTCCTTCTGATTGCCCCAGTCAACATCATGGAATGTCTATACAGGTGGGCAGGACCCTGACTTTTTAGAGAAACAGTTTACTGTCCACGGTAAAAATTATTTTCCACATCCAATACATGTTACACAGAATATAACAGAGATGGATTGTCTCCCTCCCCTCCATGCAGTGCATGCTCAGATGGGATTCAGTCCTCCATGACATGGGACTGGGTTAAGGGCAGAAAATGAATTGAGTATGCACACATACATAAATTCATGTTGTCAGGACAAGATGACTGACCATGAATGAGCAAAGAGAAAGGCCGGTGTAAAGTTTAACCATGTTCTCCCACATTCTCCCTGTAGTTGTTCTGTCGAGTGATGAGGAGGAGGAAGCTGACGATGCCAGCACAGGAAGTGTCAACCGACTGGACAGTGTTTCCCCCCGGCCCGCGGACTCTGCCCACTCCTCACCAGTGCCCTCTGGGGGCAAGGTGGAGGCCGCTGTGAAGAGCACAGGAGAGTTTGAGGAGCTGACCTCTGAACTCTTCGAAGAAGTTAACACAAAAATTTCGTTACCACGGAGACAGCGTATGAAAGATCAGGTATGTTTAGGAGATGGAAAGAGCCTTGTCTTATATCAGATAGAATTGTCTACTTTTTACATTCCATTTCCATCTTCAGTCTGACTTTCTTTGCCCCCACTCCAATCGATTTCCATGGGGGAGGGGGATTCAATTTCCCCTAACCAATCACTAGAAACCAACGTATCCACCTGAATCTAACATCTTTTCAATGTGATACTGATGGGTAGCCATGCAGACATACTGGTTCTGCCGGGTGGAGTGGAGCGAAATAAAAACAAACTACGATGTTAGGCAATAATGAGAACACGTGTCATCTAATGCTTAACGAGGGCATTAGTCCCACCCGTGGCGATGATTGGCTAATTGTTAGTCCCCCCCTGTTGTGCTCATTGGATAATCACTCGTTTCATGTCATGATACCAGACCAGAAGAATCAGTCAACTTGGTGGGGTGGGCAGATTCAAAATTTTGAACCCAGGCAAGAAGGAACCTGGCCTGTACTCTACCAGTCCTTCATCAACCACCTTAGTTTTCAAATCCAGACTTAGTCTCACTTTTCACCCAGGCTTTCTTATAGCTCCTTTCTTCCATTCTCCCTGTGAATCCTATCATCCTTCTTATTAAATGACTTCAGATGTGTTCTACCGTCGCAGTTTTCATGGTATAAAATGAATATAGGCAAATGACTTTCATTCATTCTAAAGCAATAAAACAATGTTAAGGCAACATTGCTCAGCCATGGGAAATCTTTTGTTGTACCACTGAGGTGATTTCCAGCTGTGACTGTGATTAATTCTTCCTCTTGAAATTGTATTTTTATAGTGGAGTTTCAACATTGGACTCTGTGGCACTTCTGTGTCTAATCCCCCTCATGATGTCAGTTAAACAAACATGACAGTGAGGTGAATAAAGCGAATTATTTTTGGTTCATCCAGCGTTCCTCTAGTTCTCCTGTGCTGCAATTAGCAGTGAATTATTTGCTGATTTGCAGAATACGAAGTACATCTCCTTTACTTTCAACACTCATACCCGAATACACAATGGACACTGTCACTGCCTGATCTAAATTAACCATGCGCATGCATGCAGCGACAGAGAGCAGCGTTGGTCGAGCGAGCTAGAGTGAATGAGGAGACTGGATGGTGATAGCAAGAACAAACGTTTTCCAAAGGTTTTTAATCACTGCAGCCATGAGAGGTTCTTAATCATAAGGGCAGAACTGTGCACACAAAAAAAAGGCTGATAGGTAGTAGGCAGTAGTTTGCAAGATTAGCCACGGACAGACACACACACGTGACCAAATGTATAATCCCGCCTCATGGAGAAAACAGACAAGTTCCCACAGTTGTAGTGTGACTCACGCAACTTAAACAAATTCAATAAAGTATAGCCACAATATTATCAGTGTACCAATAAGAAAAATGTGCACACTGACCTGGAGTTGAAGTTCCACTTCACTAAAGAGACTCGTGGCGGCCTTCTCTCACAAAATTCATGCAGTAATTTAGTCCATTTGGGAGAACGTGTGAAAAGTATAGACAACCCTACCAGATTCACAAAAGAACACAAAGTAGATCAGCAACAAGATCGTCATTAGCTGTGAATGCGGCGAGCATTGAACTTAGTTCGCTCACAACCCGCCAAAGGCTCAAGCTCAAAGTTGACGATGACACTGGGGGCTAGCACCTATACATCGCAGGGCCCCTGGGGCGTTCTGTCACTACACATCAAAGTTTGATTGGCTGAGGATACAGTCAGTCAAAGTGTTAATCAGTTTGCAGCTTGGGGCTTAAAGCAAAGGCTAACAATACCGCTAGCGCTGGTCCAAGGAGTTGCGATGCGATTGGGTGACACAGTAAAACCCTGTTCAGCCCCACAAGAAAGCAAGTCATTGAATTCAGGCACATTTCAGGCGACAAGGAATAGAAGACAGCAGTCGTGATTCATGTAGCAATCCGAGTGATGCCAACCTCAGGAAGAAAGCGCATGAGAAGCTAGAGAAATACAAAGGGCTGAGGGAAGAAGTAGATCAGATGCGGAAGGTAAAATCCACAGCAGTCCTAGAGGTGATAGGAGCACTAGGGGCTGTGGCCCCCAAACTGGGATAGTGGCTCCAGCAGATCCCAGGAACAACATCTGAGGTCTCTGTCCAGAAGAGTGCCGTCCTAGGAATAGCTGAGATACCGCACAGAACCCTCAAACTCCCAGGCCTCTGGTGAAGGACCCGAGCTTGAGGAAGACACACACCACCGAAAAAGGGTGAGAGGGAGATTTTTGTATGTATATGTATATATTATACACTATATGTACAAAAGTATTGGGACACCCCTCGTAATCATTGAATTCAGGTGTTTCATTCAGACCCATTGTCACAGGTGTATAAAATTAAGCAGCTAGCCATGCAGTCTGCATTTACAAACATTTGTGAAAGAATGGGTCATTCTGCATAAATCCAGACCCTTGATGGCTGGTTGGCTTTCGTGCATAGCCTACCGAATATGGCGGTACTTCTGGTTCACCGTGTTAGCTGACATCGCAGCCGGTGACGTAGCAACCTTAACCTCAAACAATTGAATTACACACCGGTACAAGGCAACATTAACTTTATTTTACTATAACGTTTGCTACTATAGCTGACGACAGTGTGAGCAGTTTTTTTTTCTAATGGCACTTCGTTCTCAGTTTCAGGGCAAAAACACGTGTGAATTTATATGTGGGATTAGGGGTTGATAAGAGTGAGTAATGTAAAGGGAGTCCTGTGCGGTTCATCACACGGGTTCTGTTCCACAGTCGAATGTCACGTGTGTGCTTTGACCTGCTATCTCTCCTAGAAGAGGGGAAGACTTTGGGTTCGGGGGGGCCCCCTTATTCCCCCCCTTTCTTTGCATGGGTGCTTGGTCTGCTTTCTCCCTTCTTTTTTTTTTTCTCCCGACAACTTAGATGGCTGGCAACGCTAGTAGTGACGACAACCTAGGAATGGGGAGCCCTGACTCAGTGAAGTTCTTGTCGTGGAATGTGAAGGGGTTGAACAATCCTGTAAAGAGGTCTAGGGTCTTTTTCCACGTGAAAAAACTAAACGCAGACAGGGTTTTCCTACAGGAATCACATTTATGCATTAAAGACCAAACTAGACTATGGCACCCTGGGTTTCATCAGGTCTTTCACTCAGACCTCAACAACAAAGCCAGGGATTAGTAAAAAGATCCAGTTTTCTACTACCAAGGTTATTTTAGACAAGAATGGGAGGTACTTAATCATAACTGGTAAACTTTGGCACACTCCTGTGGTGCTAGTGAATGTATACGCCCCTAATTTTGATGATGTAGGGTTTGCAAAGGGATTGCTGGGTAAAATTCCAAATTTAAACTCCCATCTTCTGATATTCGGCGTTGATTTGAATTGTCATTAACCCAGCCCTGGACCACTCCACCCTCAACCCCGCTCCTCCCTCTGCTATGTCTTAAGACATTTTCTGATTTTATGGCTCAGACTGGGTGCGCTGACCCCTGGAGATTTCATTTCTCACATGTACACCACTCTTATTCCCGCATTGATTATTTTTTCGTCGACTGCTCATTATTTCCGAAAGTCACCTCCTCCGATTACTTGCCCATTCTAATCTCAGACCACGGTCCTGTCATCCTCGACATCGCCCTGTCCACACAGACTCGCACCTCGCCCCACTGGAGACTCAACTCCCTCCTCCTATCAAATGCAGCTTTCTGCACATATGTCTCAAGCTCCATTGATGTCTTCTTCTCCCTAAATCAGACGGACTCAACCTCCCACTCTCTCCTATGGAAGACGCTTAAGGCATACCTTAGAGGGAAAATTATTTCTTATTCCTTGCACCTATACAAAACTCGAAAGGCAGAACAAGATCGACTCTCTAAAGCTATCCTTGATTTAGACCGCCAATACGCCTCCACACCATCCCCTGAACTATACAAACAGCGCCTAAACCTACAATCTGAATTTAATCTTTTGACCCCTGACGAGGCAGAACGCTTACTACTGCACTCACGCGGCATCTATTATGAACATGGTGATAAGGCAAGCTGTCTGCTGGCTCACCAGTTAAAGCGTCGCGCTGTTTCTCGTCTGATTCCCCAAATTAAAGTCTCCTCCGGTACTCTGATTTCCGACCCTGCAGGGATCAATGACACCTTCAAATCCTTCTATTCCTCCCTGTATAAATCTGAATTCCCACCGGATCCTTCCAATAGGAATCAGTCTCTGGGCGATCTAGCAACTCCCTCTGTTGATGCTGAGACTGCGAACAAGCTAGATTCCCCTCTCACTCTAGATGAAGTTATTCAGTCCGTCATGTCAGTGCAGAGTGGCAAGGCCACGGGACCCGACAGGTTCCCAGTGGAGTTCTTTAAGAAATTTCGCACCAAACTGGCCCCCCTACTATGTATAATGAATCACTCGAGCATGGCTTACTGCCACCCACCTTAACACAGGTGTCGATATTGCTTCTTCTTAAGAAGAGGAAAGACCCCACCTTGTGTAGCTCTTTTAGACCCCTGAGCCTCCTTAATGTGGATGTAAAGATATTGGTGAAGGTGTTGGCGAACCGTCTGGAGGTGGTCTTATCAGGCATTATTTCAGAGGAGCAAACTTGCTTTGTTAAAGGCAGGCACTCATTTTTTAACATTCGAATGCTACTTAACATTATTTATTCAAAACAAGTCTCTAACTCTCCTGAAATAGTAATTTCACTCGACGCAGAGAAGGCATTTGATCGAATTGAGTGGGATTACCTGTTCGCTGTTCTTGAGAAGTTTGGCTTCGGGAACAAATTTAGATCATGGATTCGCCTCTTGTATACATCCCCCCCAGGCCAGTGTCTGCACCAATGATTCCCATTCTAACTACTTTCCCTTCAAACGTGGGCCACATCAGGGGTGCCCGCTATCCCCACTGCTGTTTGCCCTCACCATCGAGCCCCTCTCGATCGTGTTGCGGTCGTCCGCCTCCTTCCGGGGCATAGTGCAAGAGGGAATAGAAAAGGCTGTCGCTATACGCGGATGACTTACTGCTCTATGTTAGCGGCCCAGTGACCTGTCTGCCTTCTATTCTCTCTATTCTTGAGAACTTCGGCTCCTTCTCTGGTTATAAGTTGAATCTCCAGAAAAGTGAGCATTTTCCGATTAACTCAGCGGCGTTACGGCTTCAGCAGACAGACTTACCTTTCACACTATGCTGCTCCGGCTTCAAATATCTAGGAGTGAACGTGACGCGCTCATGGCCTGCCCTCTTTTCAGCAAATTTCGCTCCCCTTCTCACCCAAATAAAAGCCGATTCTCAGAGATGGGGTAGCTTGCCCAAATTCCTTTATTTATTTCAGGCTATTCCCCTGTTTTTGCCTAATTCAATGTTACCTGCCTGACTGCATTGTGCCAACTGTACAGTTTGATGGAGGAGGGATAATGGTATGGGGTTGTTTGTCAGGGGTTGGCTAGGCCCCTTAGTTCCAGTGAAGGGAAATCTTAATGCTTCAGCATGCCAAAACATTTTGGACAATTCTATGCTTCCAACTTCGTGGGAACAGTTTGGGGAGGGCCCTTTTCTGTTCCAGCATGACTGTGCCTCAGTGCACAAAGCAAGGTCCATTAAGACATGGTTGGGTGAGTTTGGTGTAGAAGAATTTGACTGGCCCGCACAGAGCCCTGACCTCAACCCCATCAAACACCTTTGAGATGAACTAGAACGGAGATTGTGAGCCAGGTCTTCTCATCCAACATCAGTGCCTGACCTCACAAATGCTCTTCTGGATGAATGGGCAAAAATTCCCACAGACACTCCAAAATCTTGTGGAAAGCCTTCACAGAAGAGTAGAAGCTGTTATAGCTGCAAAGGGGGGGACCAACTCCATATTAATGCCTATGGATTTAGAATTGGATGTCATAAAAGCTCCTGTAGGTGTAATGGCCAGGTGTCCCAATACTTTTGGACACCTGTTGCTGTAAAGCCCCCTGAGGCAAATTTGTAATTTGTGATAATGGGCTATACAAATAAAATTGACTTGACTCACCTGGTAGAGTGCGTACCACATAAGGCTCCTTATCGCAGCGGCCTGGGTTCGAATCCAGCCCGGGCCCTTTGCTGCATGTCATCACCTCTCTCTCCCCTGCCTTTCCTGTCTCTCTCAACTATCGCTATCAAATAAAGGTGCAAAATGGCAACAAAAAAAAACTTAAAAAAATGGAAGCAGTATAAAATAAACAGAAACTTCTCTAAAGCTAGACATCCACATCACACTTAATCATGTCCACAAAGGATATTCAGCAGCCACTATTCATGATGATATTAATGCACTGCTGCACCCTTTGAGGCAGACAGGAATAGAACCACTAACTCGCCCTTCCCTGTCGTCCCTATGCAGATAGTTCTAATCTGAGCTAAGCGTAGTAAGGTATTGTTCTCGCTTCCCTCCACTGGGGGACCAAAGTAACACTGACTTTGTCCCTGACTGAAGCCACATGTCTACTTCTTTGTTTTACAGTTTGGAAACCAGCCTCCAGATAACTTTTTACCAAGGCCAAAGAAGTCCAAAGTCTTGTCCAGCAAATGTGACAGCATCATACTGGAGTGTCGGAGCGTTCGAGTCGGCACCCTGCGCAGGATGGTGACCAAGCCTGTCATTGTGAGTATTTTGAGCTGTCCAGCTGATGTACCTTGTCTAGACCTGGTTAAATGTCGACCTCATACCTCTGACACAAGGATCCAACAGGATTCAACCAGTTAGAAGAAAAAGGGAAACTAATGAAGGTATTTTAAGTCTTTAAAAGTTGGCTAATCCCACAAAATTTACTGATCACAAAAACTAGCCCAATTTAGAAACTAAGGCTGACTTCACTTGTTGAAACTTTCACACAAGTTTAGTTGCGAGAAAGCCTGAGGTATGTTGAGGTTTTCAGTTTTAAGATGGAAAATGTGAGCCCTCCTGATTAAAACCATTCATATTCTTTCTTGTTCTTCTCTCTTTTCAGTTTTCCATCGACCATATCCAGCTGGAAACGGAAGGTATGAAACTCGGCTGTTCAGTTTGCTGTCTAGGTCGTAAGAATGTGCTGATACCTCATGAAGCACCTCTGCCGTTTTAAAAGGAGTTGTGCAGTTTGTGTGTAGGCACAGAAAGACAGCTGGTGAACAGAATCTAGTTTAGGGTCAGGAACCGCCACATTTGTGATGTCATCCTGTCCAGAAAGATATCAATCACATCAAAAGACCGCTGGAAACTAAACCACTAGAGGGAGCTACATCCTTTGAGTTTACATGAACTCAATGTCAGGATTTTTTACAATTTTCTTTCCCCCCCTAAGAAGTACAGGAACCATGTCAATGTAAAGACATGAAGCACAATGGAGGTACAAGACCAGCTGAAATAGCGAGACCTATACATGTATCCCCCAATTAGCTGTAGCATGGATAGATTTATTAAAGTGAAACAGTCCTCATTTTCAACATTATGTTGTAGGGATAGTACTCAATTCGTATTAGCCCTAGCAGTTCTCTCTGTCTCTGAAACGCTGCAGAAAGATGGCATGGGAAGATGGCAGCACGAATTCACGTTCGCAGCAACCTCACCCAGTACCGGTGTGGGAAGATGGCGGCGTGAATTTACGTTTGCGGCGGCCTCACCCAGTACCATCCATGCAGTGTCTTTGTCCACGTCTGTGTCTACGTTTGTTTTGTCTTCGTTTGATGGCTGGGAGAGCTGGCGCTGGATCAGCTGGGAGAGCTTGGTCTGCTGCATCCTGTTTACCCAGGGATCACGGCCCTGCCTGGAGCTGCGACCCTGTCTGAAAGGACGCGGAAGTGGGGCAGGCTAAGCTAACTGCTAGCCCGTGCAGACCAGCAGTTCCGATAACACCGAGGGCGGTCTGGCGGCGTCCTTGTCTGGCGTTGACTGTGTTTTAGTGTTGTTGTGTGGAGTGTGGGGAGGTGTGTAGAGGGTGTCTGGCTGGGAGAGCTGGCATTGGAATGGCTGAGGGAGCCTGGTCTGCTTCATCCAGTGGATCCAGGGGTCACGGCCCTGCCTGGAGTTGCGCCCGAGGAGAAAGCAACGAGGGTGGTCTGACAGGACGCAGAAGCGGGGCAGGCTAAGCTAATTGCTAGTCCATGCAGACCGGCGGTTCCGACAGTCATCCTGGCTTGCATTCGTTCCCTTGGACAGTGATTTTTTTTATATATATATATAGTTTGGATATATGTGTTAGTTAGTATGTGTGTTCTAGTAGTTTTTGCATGTGTTTTTGTCTTTGTGTTGCACTTTTGTGGGCTGGGGGAAACGACAAAGTGTTCCTGATTCCTGAAGTTGTACAGAAAAGTGTGAATTGCTGTCTTTCTATGGCATGCGGTGGCTTTCACTACAGAGGCTGTATGTCGTGTTGTTTGCATTTTCTTGTACCTTGTAGGCTCTTTCAGTGTAGCTCACCGAAAGCAGTGACAAACCAGGATGTGAGGGGTTTAGTTTTCACATTCAGGGAACGTCCGCCAGTGATGTCATCGGCGGACACAATTTCAGTGTTGTTTCAAAGACACACAGAAGACTGCTCAGTACTATGGCTGCTAATGGAGCATCGTTTCTACAACATGCAGATAGAGACGATGTTGGAAATCAGGACTGTTTCCTCCTACATTTGAGCTGAAAAGAGCAGATAGGTTTGATTTCAGGGAAAGTTCCTCAAGCATTGGCTGAAAGTCTGATGTTCCACTGACGTTAGTCTTACCTCCTTCCTGTTAGGCCCCGAGATGGACGCCCTGGAGAAGGTGAGCCTTCGGGCGTCGGAGCTGATCAGCTGTGAGTGGTGCAGTGTCAGGAAGCTCCCCGTTTTGTTCTTCCAGACCACGCCCCAGGAATGTGTCCGCCTCCGCACCCAGCTCAACATGTCCCAGGAGGAGGGCGGCCAGTGGTACGACTCGGCTGGGAGCCGTGAGTACAAGCCCCCATTTCACAGTTGTGGAGGATTCAGAACCTGAAAAAATGGATTCTAGAGCAACGTGTGGTTCATGGAAAAGGCCAAACACGAAGTAATCCTTGTCAGAGTATTTACTGAACACTGTACCGTTACAAAGTAAACTGGTACCAGCTGCAAGGTCCGTCTGGACTGACATTCAACCAGGCTTTGTGTGAGCACGGTATAAATAGTGTCCAGACATCTAAAACATTCCAAGGGTCCAACTCAGTGTGTGTTGCAGTGCCCATTTAGTGCATGTGAGTATACATGTATGTACGTGTGCATGACTGCATGCGAATCCGGGTACAGGAATGTGTAACCTATGTGTATGTATGTGTGTATGTAGGTGTCCATATAGGCGTGTATGTGTGTAAGTATGTATGTATGTGCATGTGTATGTATGTATCTATGTAGGTGTGTATGTGTCTATGTAGGTGTGTGTGTATGTACAGTGCTGCTTGAAAGTTTGTGAACCCTCCAGACATGGTCACTGTTTTTGTAAAAAACATTAAAATAAGCTTATTACATATACATCCAAATCCCAATTTGTAAAGCACACCTTCCAAATAATGGACACACACACAAAAAGAGATATATTTTCATTATTTAATTCAACAAAGGTGGTTTATTTCACAAAAACTGAACATTTAAAATGTGCAAAAGTATGTGAACCCTTGTATTAGTAGCTTGTGGCTCCTCCTTTTGCAGCCATTACTTCAACCAAACGTCTTCTGTAACCACTAACCAGTCTCTCGCATCTGCTTATGGGGCTTTTTGCCCACTCCTCCTTGCAGAACTCAGCCAGTTGAGAGAGGTTGGAGGGACATCTGGTATGTGCCAACTTCTTCAGGTCTCGCCACAACATTTCAATTGGATTAAGATCCGGACTTTGACTGGGCCTATCCAGAGTACGAATCCTCTTTCTCTGAAGCCATTCCTTTGTAGTTCTGCTGGAATGCTTTGGGTAATTGTCTTGTTGCATAATCCATTTTTGTCCCAGCTTCAACTCCCTGACTGATGGCAGGAGGTTCTGGTCAAGAATTTGTTGATATGCTGGAGACTCCATGGTTCCTTGGATAATATGGAGTCGCCCAGGTCCAGAAGCAGAAAAGCAGCCCCAGACCTTCACATTTGCACCACCATGCTTCACTGTTGGGAGGAGGTTCTTTTCTTCATATGCAGTGTTGGCTTTTCTCCAAACATGTTGGTTTTGATTGTGACCAAATAATTCTATTTTGGACTCGTCTGTCCAGAGAATGGACTTCCAGAAGGCCTCTGGTTTGTCCAAGTGCTCTCTGGCAAAGTTGAAATGGGCAGCTTTGTTCTTTTTTGAGAGCAGAGGCTTCCTTCTAGCAACCCTCCCATGAATGTCATGGCGATTCAATTTTCGTCTGATTGTAGACGCATGCACATTTGTCCCAGATGCTACCAGAGAGGTCTGCAACTCTCTAGAGGTGATGTGTGGGTTGGCCTTTACCTGATTTATTATTCTTCTGGTGCTTCTGGGTGATAATTTTGATGGGCGTCCACTTCTAGGCAGAGTTGCTGTCATGTTGAAGGCCCTCCATTTGTAAATTATTTGTCTTACAGTGGATGGATGGAGCTGGAATCTTTTGGAGATGGTCTTATATCCCTCCCCAGACTGATGGGCTGTCACTACCCACTTCTTCATGCCCTCGGATATCTCCTTTGCTCTCGGCATTGTTGATTTGTATGGGACCACAGTGGTTTGGTTGGTTTCCTCTCTCTTTTAATTAGTGCAGGCCAAACCCTTTCCAAAGGATGTCTCATTTCATTGGTCTGCTTAAATGATTAATTAAGCACCCAAATGTGTTTCACCCGAGTCTGTTACCTGCTTGACTTAACCAATGCAGCTGGGGGTTCACTTACTTTTGCACATACACTAATTCCATGTTTCATGTAGTTTTTGGGCTACTTAAACAAGTCCCACTAAACAAGTACATGCAACTGATAAACAAATATCTGACATTTCATACATGAAAACGGGTGATGATAGAATAAGAAAATCATGGTAAAACAACAGAAAACTCTAAACTGCTCAAGGGGTTCACATACTTTCAAGCAGCACTGTATGTGTGTATGTAGGTATGTATGTATGTGTGTGTATGTGTAGGTATGTGTGTATGTAGTTGCGTGTGTGTGTGTGTGTGTGTATGTGGTTGTGTGTGTATGTAGGTATGTAGGTGTGTGTGTGTGTGTGTGTAGGTGTGAATGTATGTATGTGTGTGTGTATGTAGGTGTGAGTGTATGTGTGTATGTAGGTGTGTATGTATGGATGTGTGTTTGTATGTATGTATGCAGGTGTGTAGGTGTGTGTGTGTGTGTGTGTGTGTGTGTAGGTGTGTATATAGATGTGTATGTAGGTGTGTGTGTAGGTGTGTGTGTGTAGCTGTGTATGAAGAGGAAAAAGAGGAGAGAGATCAGATCTCATATGTGTTTTTCAATACATTGAATGAAACCTATAAATCCTCTTCACAGTATAACCCCAACATATACTGCCCCCTTTATTATATTGTGTTCATATTCATGTATGTTGTGTTTTATTCTTCAGCTGGGGAGCAGGGGGGAGATGAGAGGGGGGAGATGAGAGGGGGTGTTCTCTTCAGATGCTGTTAGGAATGTCCGTACCAGAATTATTTGCTCGCCATTATTTTTTTACTATCAGTTGTAGTGATTATTAATGTATTATGATTCCTTTACATTAAATAAGTGTTGGGCGTCAGGGTGGTGTGGCGGTCTATTGTGTTGCCTACCAACACAATCCCCGTGTTACCGCCGGCTTGGTCAGGCGTCCCTACAGACACAATTGGCTGTGTCTGCGGGTGGGAAGCAGGATGTGGGTATGTGTCCTGCCTGCTGCACTAGCGCCTCCTCTGGTCAGTCGGGGCATCTGTTCGGGGGGGAGGGGGAACTGGGGGGAATAGCATGATCCTCCCACGTGCTACGTCCCCCTGGTGAAACTCCGCACTGTCAGGTGAAAAGAAGCAGCTGGTGACTCCACGTGCATGGGAGGAGGCATGTGGTAGTCTGCAGCCCTCCCCAGATTGGCAGAGGGGGTGGAGCAGAGACCGGGACGGCTTGGAAGAGTGGGGTAATTGGCCAGGGAACAATTGGGGAGAAAAAAATCCGCCCCTCCCAAAAAAAAACTGTAATGAATAGGTGTTGGTGTGTTGCATGTGGTGCTGAGTCTCCCTCGTTCTTGGTGTCATCAGAGTCGGACGAGAAGTATATCGTTCTGATCTTCGAGAACGGCCTGACCATGAATGAGCAGTTGATCTTGGAGGACATCTTGGGGGAGATTGGAAGGACGAACAACCTGAGCGACTTTCCCATCAAACTGTCCTTCGATGAAGCCAACATCAGACTGGTCAACTACAACAAGGCCACCAAGGAGAAGGAGGAGAAGGTGGGAGACCCACGTGGAACGCCATGAAATTACACACATCAAACAGAATGAGATGGTGTCTGTGAATGTTCTCATTCATCCAGGTCATGGTTATCCAAAGGAGTTGAATCAAGTGCAACTGGACTTGGTATATATCCGTGAAGACGTTTCGCCTCTCATCCAAGAGGCTTCCTCAGTTCGTGCCTTTCTGACTAGACCAAGCTAGTCTGACTGGCTGCTGATGAGACTCAGAATTTATCCTCTAGGAGTCGTTGTCAGAGCCATAGATATGCATGGCTCTTTGTGTTCTGATGTTATGGCCGTGCCCGTCGTTATCGGAGCTATTGATATGCGTGGCTCTCCTGTGCCCCGATGTCCAGCCGCGCCCGTCACCATCGGAGCTGTTGATTTGCATTTGTTTAGCAGCGACGGTCGTTGGGGGTGTTAGTTTCAACTTCATTGTTCAGTGGTCATGAGAGTGGTTGGAGCCGTTAGTGAGCGACTGTTGTTCTTGGAGACTAGGCTTCTTGAGTCTCCTGCATAGAGATGAAAGGACGGCATTGTAAGTGGTGGTGTTGCAGACCTCCTCCTCTGTTGAGGGATGGTTTTTCCAGTTTCGCATAGATGGTTTCCTTCACCCCTCTTTCAAACCATCTATCTTCTCTGTCCAAAATGTGTACGTTGCTGTCCTGGAAGGAGTGTGTCTTCTCCTTTAGGTGTAGATAGACTGCTGAGTCTTGTCCTGAGGAGTTTGGTCTTCTGTGTTGGGCCATCCGTTTGTGTAGTGGTTGTTTGGTTTCTCCTATGTACAGGTCAGTACAATCCTCATTGCATTGTACAGCATACACCAGATTGCTTTTCCGGGTGTGTGGTACATGGTCTTTGGGATGAACCAGTCTTTGTTGGAGTGTGTTGCTGGGTTTCAAGTATACCGGGATGCGGTGTTTGTTGAAAATTCTCCTGAGTTTCTCGGAGACCCCAGAAACATACGGGATGACTGTGCTCTTCCTTCTGTTCCTTTTCTCCTCGTCGCTCACCTGGTTGGTCTTTCTGGAACGTGTTGCAGTCTTCACAAAGGTCCAACTGGGGTAGCCGCAGGTTTTTAAAGCTCCCCTCAGGTGTTTGTGTTCTTCTCATTGGGCCTGAGTGCTGCTGGCCACGTTGTCAGCTCTGTGTTGCAGAATTCTGATGACGCTCAGTTTGTGTTCCAGAGGGTGGTGTGAGTCGAAAAGTAGATATTGGTCTGTGTGTGTAGGTTTCCTGTAAACCCCAATGTGGAGGCTCCTGTCTTCCCCAATGTGGACATCACAGTCCAAGAAGGACAAACTGTTGTTCTTTACGTCTTCCCTTGTGAACTTAATTGCCTTGTCCACTGAGTTGATGTGTTTGGTAAACGCTTGCACCTCTTGTGTTTGGATTTTGACCCATGTGTCGTCCACATATCTGAACCAGTGGCTCGGAGGTGTTCCTCTGAAGGAGTTCAGGGCCCTGTGTTCTACCTCTTCCATATATAAGTTGGCCACAATGGGCGATACTGGTGAACCCATTGCACAGCTGTGTTTCTGTCTGTAAAACTGGCCCCTCAATTGGAAATATGTAGTGTTCAGGCAAAGGTCCAGTAGTTGGCAAATCTGGTCTGGGCTGAGGTTGGTCCTATTGTGTAGAGTGTCGTCCCGTAGCAAACGTTGCCTCGCAGTTTCCAAAGCCTCCATGGTTGGGATGCAGGTGAATAACAAGGTCACGTCGTAGGATACCATGGTTTCATCCGGTTCCAGTTTTACGCCTTGGACCTTGTCCACGAAGTCAATGGAGTTTTGGATATGGTGAGGTGTTTCGCCCACTAAAGGGGTCAAGATGTTGGCTATATGTTTGGTAATGTTGTACGTGACCAAGTTTATGCTGCTGACGATGAGGATAAATTCTGAGTCTCATCACCAGCCAGTCAGACTTGCTTGGTCTAGTCAGAAAGGCACGAACTGAGGAAGCCTCTTGGATGAGAGGCGAAACGTCTTCACGGATATATACCAAGTCCAGTTGCACTTGAATCAACTCCTTTGGAGAATAAGATGGTGTTTGTTCTTAAAAAGTTAGAGTAATGTCTGTTGTGTGTGTGTAGTGTCAATGGAAGAAGAAGGTAACATTTTTTACAAGTTGGAAAGGCAGAGATGCCACATGAAAGCATGTTGTTCAGGGTCTAGCAGGGAAGAACTGATTATATTCATTATAAATTCAACAAAAGAGACAACCGCTTTGAGGTGGAAAATCTATGCTTTTTTTTTCTTGTGTCCGGTGGAAAACATACATTACCATCACCCACCTCCAAATTATCTGCGTCATATTGGGGCATCAAAGAGAGCAAGACCTGTGCCATCACTATCCTCTAATTCTACACCCCTTTTTTCCCTTTATCGAGTCATGTCAAAGTCATTTACAGTGCACATTTAAAATAAACCCACGCGGGCGGCGTCCACATGGCGTGGCGATCTATTCGTTGCCTACCAACACGGGGATCGCCAGTTTGAATCCCCGTGTTACCTCCACCTTGGTCGGGCAACCCTACAGACACAATTGGCCGTGTTTGCGGGTGAGAAACTGGATGTGGGTATGTGTCTTGGTTGCTGCACTAGTACCTCCTCTGGTCGGTCGGGGCATCTGTTCAGGGGGGAGGGGGAACTGGGGGAATAGCGTGATCCTCCCACGTGCTACGTCCCCCTGGTGAAACACCTCACTGTCAGGTGAAAAGAAGCGGCTGGTGACTCCACATGTATCGGAGGAGGCATGTGGTAGCGTGCAGCCCTCCCCGGATTGATAGAAGGGGTGGAGCAGTGACCGGGATGGCTCGGAAGAGTGGGGTTGTTGGACAGGTACAGTTGGGGAGAATGGGGGGGGGACAACCCATGCTGACCAAAGTGCTCTACAGACCAGAGCAGGTAACTAAAACACAAATACAACACCGACATAGACAACAAGGCACATGGCTCGTAGGCATGAGTAAACAACACATGAACATAGACTCAAACCAGAATTCTACGTCTCAGGAGACAGACAGGAGAGATAACTGGGTCTCTGGCTGCTGTGCTAGCCCTGCATGGCTAGCTATGCATGGCTAGCTAAGCTAGACTAGAATTTTAGCATAGTTTAAACCTTTTTCTGATTGAAGCTGCTCATTGTGTAATCCTTTTTACACTGTCTGGTTTACAGACAAATGACAATAACATTTTGTGGCTTCATTTGATTAAAAGCTAAATCTAAACAGATTTGATCACTTTATATATTTGCCACCTCTTCCCCTCAGGCGAAACCTCAAACAAACAAACTCACCCAGGTAACACCGGTCTCACCTAAGGTAAGCCCAGTTGGAAAGTTGACCCAGGTCACCCCTGTAACGCCCGTGACCACACCCATACGAACGCGGATGGCGACACGCCAGCAGACCAGCACTTGCTTTGCTGACGAGGATGAAGACATGGCCGACCTCCAGCCGACATTCAGTGGACCAATTGTTAAGTGAGTGGCGCTCTGACACTACAGATGTTCACACGGATGACTGCACCATGAACCACCAGCAAGCAGCTTAGACTTTTAGGAGATAAGAGTGTTTAAACCCCACGAGAACAAGCAAACACTATCTTGAACACCACCAGGGGTTCCGTTATGGAACTGACCTTTGACTTCGCATTAGAACATAGCAAGAGAGATATGATAGAGTATTTTATGATGGTGATGATAATCATCATCATCATCATTATTGTTGTTGTTGTTGTTAAAACTCAGAAACAAGTTGTTTGTGTGTATGCGATCCCAGTCGCTGTGGTTGGAATGGTTGTTTAACACTGCCCTGCTTCACGTCAATGGAAACATTAGGTTACTTCCGTAACCCCGGTTCTCTGAGTAGCATGCGCGCGATGTCTCACTATGGGATACGCCCCCTCGCGTAATTCATCCATTCGTTAGGTAATTCGAGCAAATTATCATTATAATACGACCATGGTGGCCTCTATCAACCACCAGGGAGGTCTGCGCTCCCAACAGCTGCACATATTGGCACGTGAACTGATATTGTGAAGCAATGCGCAGCTCCTCTCAGTGAGGGCGACACGTCCCCGGGATTCAGAATTTGGGTGCAGACCTCCTGTTCAGAAGGAATCCGCTTTACACAGAATGGAAACTGCACCCGGCTGTAGTGGATCAGATTTGGACACGGTTCGGCTGTGCAGCAGTGGACCTGTTTGTGTCGGGGGCGAACTCACAGTCCCCACTGTTTTTCTCCCTGCACGGCCACAGCGCACCGCTGGGAGTGGACGTGTTCGCGCACAAGTGGCAGCGCCTTCCACTATATGTGTTTCCCCCAACTGGCCTCGAGTCCCCTGACATTGTTCAGGGTGTGGAAGAATCGTCTTTCCCTGATTTTCATCGCTCCTCACTGGCCGTCCATTCATTGGCTGGCGGACGCGAACCAGCTCCTCTGCGGTCGCCCGTGGCCCCTCCCACTGTGCAGGCGCACGGGCAGATATTTCACCCCCACCCAGAGCAGCTCGCCCTGTGGTTGGAATGGGTGTTTAATACTGCCCTGCTAGGGGCGCCCGGGTAGTGTAGCAGTCTATTCCATTGCCTACCAACATGGGGATCGCCGGTTCAAATCCCCGTGTTACCTCTGGCTTGGTCGGGCGTCCCTGCAGACACAATTGGCCATGTCTGCAGGTGGGAAGCCGGACGTGGGTATGTGTCTTGGTCGCTGCACTAGCGCCTCCTCTGGTCGGTCGGGGTGCCTGTTCGGGGGGGGGGGACTGGGGGGAATAGCGTGATCCTCCCACGCGCTACATCCCCCTGGTGAAACTCCTCATTGTCAGGAGAAAAGAAGCAGCTGGCGACTCCACATGTATTGGAGGAGGCATGTGGTAGTCTGCAGCCCTCCCCGGATTGGCAGAGGGGGTGGAGCAACAAGCGAGATGACTCGGAGGAGCGGGGTAATTGGCCGGGTACAGTTGGGGAGAAAAAAGGGGGGGTGATATTTTAACACTGCCCTGCTTCACCTCAGTGGAAACTCAGTACAACTCCAGTCTTCTGTTGACCACTGAGCAGCTCCACTGGAGTAGTATTGGAGTAGTATTTTTGTGTTGTTCACTTGTACTCATATTGAATTTCTTACTTATATTTTCCGTGTTGATAGGGGGGATTCGCACCACCAACCCACCTGAACTACACCCCTCCTCTCACCAGCAGGCCCTTGTTCACATTAATTAGTTGTTAATGAGGTGTTGACTGGTTTTGTCTTTCAGGTTGATGGTGTATCCCCCTCCTCCATCTAAAGGAGCTATCACAGTAACGAATGAAGACCTCCACTGCCTTAACGACGGAGAGTTCCTAAATGATGTCATTATAGACTTTTATTTAAAGTAAGGAAGGTTTCTGTTTCATGTTCTCTCATCTAAGTATATCTTCCATATCAGTGAAGTAAAAAGTTAAGTTTATTCTTTTTAAATCACAGTGCTGGTTTTGGAAATTTAATGTGTTTGGGAAAATAAATAGATTTGATCTGAGCCTTTGGCCGGTCTCATTAACAGTAAGTTGTTTGCATTTCTTAGTGAATTGAAATATTTTTCCTCCTATATAAGGTATTTAGTTTTAGAAAAATTGAAAAAAGAAGATGCACAAAGAAGCCATGTGTTTAGTTCCTTCTTCTATAAACGTCTGAACCAGCGAGAGAGGAGGAATGTTCCAGATACAACCAACCTGCCGTGAGTATCACTGACCTACCTGCTATCAGACCCCACACACCCATACTGTTCCCACCACTCACTGTCAGAACCTCCCTCTCTCTCTCTCGCTCACTCATTCACTCTCTCTCTCTCACTCATTCACTCTCTTACTCACTCATTCACTCTCTCACACATTCTCTCCCGCTCACACATTCACTCTCACTCATTCTCTCACTCACTCACTCACTCATTCTCACTCTCACTCACTCACTCATTCACAATCTCTCTTTCTCTGTCTTTCTCTCTCTCTGGTTGCTAGGATACAGAAAAAGAAGCACAACAGAGTGAAGACGTGGACTCGACATGTGGATCTGTTTCAGAAGGATTTTATTTTCGTTCCCATCAATGAGTCGTGAGTCACCACTCACCATGTGTTTTATAAACCCTGATGAAGACGGCCTGGAAAATTCATGTATTCCAAATGTAGTATAGTATCTAGATGTAGTATAGTATCTAGATAAGGCAGGACAGACTAGAGGATTATAAAATTCTTTTACATAGAGTAATAAGACCTAGTTTACTGTCCAGTTAGATGTCAGGACATGTTGACACTCCTCCATGCACATACACACACACTTTGTCATTGTTAAGTTACTCTAGAATCTGGAGTAGTGAAGTAATTTGGTCTTGATGTTGAGTATCACCAGCTAATTCTCATTTGTTTGTACTCGCTTCATTGGCAGTCAGGAAACTTTAAAAGTTCTGAGTTTTCTCATCACGTTATATTGAAATCTAATTCTGTGAACTGATTATCTCACAGCTGTTTCTAGAAGGAACAATGTGTTTTCTGTGTTTTCTATGGATGTAGTACATTTCTTTAATATTCACCGCCCTGTGGTCGGGCGTCCCTACAAACAGAATTGGCTGTGTCTGCGGTTGGGAAGCGGGATGTGGGTATGGGTCCTGGTCGCTACACTAGCGCCTCCTCTGGTCAGTCGGGGCGCCTGTTCGGGGGGGAGGGGTGGAATGGCGTGATCCTCCCAGGCGCTATGTCCCCCTGGTGAAACTCCTCTGTCAGGTGAAAAGAAGCGGCTGGCAACACCACATGTATCAGAGGAGGTATGTGGTAGTCTGCAGCCCTCCCCGGATTGGCAGAGGGAGTGGAGCAGCGACTGGGACGGCTCGGAAGAGTGGGGTAATTGGCCAAGTACAATTGGGGAAAAAACGGGGAAAATCCACAAAAAAAAGAATTCACTGCCCATATTGCAGGTCTGACCGGAGAACAGAGATGGCACAAATACATCAAAAAGTACCCCCTCCCCCTGTCTCTCCAATTGTATCCAGCCAATTACCCCACTCTTCCGAGCCGTCCCAGTCGCTGATCCGGGGAGGGCTGCAGACTACCACATGTCTCCTCCCATACATGTGGAGTCACCAGCCGCTTCTTTTCACCTGACAGTGAGGAGTTTCACCAGGGGGACGTAGCGCATGGGAGGATCAAGCCATTCTACCCAGCCCCCCCCCTCCAAACAGGCGCCCCGACTGACCAGAGGAGGCGCTAGTGCAGCGACCAGGACACATACCCATATCCGGCTTCCCACCCGCAGACGTGGTCAATTGTGTCTGTAGGGACGCCCGACCAAGCCGGACGTAACACGAGGATTCGAACCGCTGATCCCCGTGTTGGTAGGCAACAGAATAGACCGCCATGCTACCCGGATCTAAAAGTGTCTTGTTACAAATTAAAAATACTTGCTCATCAAACGTATCAAAATAAAACACAAAATACAGGTATGAGAAATTGTATTTGATTAAAATACAAGCAATTTTGTAATTTGAAACTACAAAAATACATTTTATACAAACTGATACCACATTTTAGGCATTTAGTGGCCACCGCGGTGTTCTGGATCATTTGCAGAGGTTTGAAAGTGAATGCAGGGAGACCTGCCAGTACGGCATTGCAGTAGTCAATGCGTGATATTACAAGAGCCAGTAGCAGGAGCTGTGCTGCATGCTCAGACAGGTAGGGTCTACTTGTCCTGGTGTTGTACAGGGCAAATCAGCACGACCGAGCAATCGAGACCACGTGAACCTTAAAGGTTAGCTGGTCATCAGTCATGACACCCAGGTTTCGGGCAGACTTTGTGGGCATGAGATGGCTTGATCCAAGCTGGATATTGATCTGTTGCTGTAAGGATGTAGTAACAGTAGAATGTTTTTCGCGGTAGCCCTGTTGACCGCACACGTCCATAGTTGCGTGTGCATGTGTGACGTGTAGCAGCGCAACAGAAAATAGGGCTCCCCTGAGCACTAACTGTGTAGTTAGGTAACCTTAGCCAGTTGGCAAGGAAATAAAATGCGCAAAGCGAAAAACATCAGGCTTTTTCTCACTCCCGGCCTGTCCAAACCCACTTCCACATCACTCGACATCAGATGCCGATGATGCCAAGACCAACCTGACAAGTTCTCAAGTGACATTTGCGTCATCCCAGCCTGATTCGGCTTAATAAAGTTGAATAAAAAGTGAAAAAATAAAAGAATACTGGATATTTAGTATTTATGGTAATATGATTGTAATATATTGAACACTCCTCATATTGTGTATGTAAGAATACATTGTGTAGACTATGGAAGGCAGACGGTAGAGAGGGGAAAGAAAAGGCAGTGTGAGGCAGCCCTTTAGCAATGTAGCATATGACATCACAATATTTTGTCTGCGGAAATTTTGATTTGGCTCCTAAATATTTTGGGTTTAGGAGCCAATGGCTCCTAGATGTTTTTTTTTTTGTTGCCTGGATCCCTGTGTTACGTATAAATTCGTTTCTTCTTTATTTTCAGAGCTCACTGGTACCTGGCCGTCATCTGTTTCCCTGGCCTCCAGGGCCCGGAGTATGAGCCTAACCCCCTGTACCAGGGTCCATCTCCGGCCCCGGGCTCAGCCCAGACCTCCATTCCCGACCACACATCCCAGAACCCTTGCCGCCCACTGTCCCCAGAAAAAGAGGTGACAGGCTCCTCGGAGCACCAGTGCCCCCATATGTCAGAATTCCCCACAGAAGTTCACCCAAGCCACCCAACCAAGGAGAATCCCGCCTTCACAAACGGCAGACCTGAGCCTTCCGTCAACCTCGGGACTGCCGTCAACAACCTGGTGGATGCAGAGCCACAGTACACAAGTGAGTCTTTGCCAGATGAACCAAAATGCCTTTGTGTAGAAGGAGGTGAGAAAAAGGAAAGAGCTGACACTGTTGTTCAGATTGACTTTCTGTGGTATAAACTTGAGTTCAAACATCATCACCATTACAACCAGCCAGCAGTAAACAGTCCAACAATAAGGGTGTGCTGGCAGTGCTCCTGTTGATCAAGTGTTTGGTGGAAAAGGATGGAAGGGTACTCACTGATACACAGGATATGATGTCACACTCATTGTGTCAAACACCACATTTAGACTTCACACTGAAGACCAATTTACATGTCAAACTAATGCAGTAGTTCTCAGTCCATTCCTCGTGTACCAGTAGTACTGCTGGTTTTCTGTTGTACCAGGTGGTTCATTACATTCACCATTTGTGACTGGATGGCTGGAATGCCTGACACAAAAGGGTGACTGTAATGAAGCACCTGGTTGAATAGAAAACCAGCGATACTGGTGGTACCCGAGGACTTGTTGGAGAACCACTGAGCTAATGTATTAATCCATATCTTGACTCAATTTACTAATCTGTCACTGGTTAGCATAGAGAACGGGTCCATCTCACAGGCAGGGCTGAACCTCTGCAGGTATTTTATTGAGTTTGACTCATGACACCTCCCAGAATGCAGCTTCTTATTTTTGTTTTTTGTCTTTCGTGAAAATGTTTTTTAGACGAGCTGCACAGAATCAGTGTATGTTATGGATCAAGGGAAGGAAACGACGATACCTTCACCTTCTCTGATGACCAAAGCTCCTGTCAGGTACCCCGTCTGTCCTGTCCACCTGTCTCCCAATTTCATCTCCTCTGCAGCAGTTCAGAATCTGGTTTTTGCCTGTTTGCCTACATATCACTCTTGTAGTTGCTCATCATTTTTGCTTAAATTTACATTTACTCATTTGGCAGACACTTTTATCCAAAGTGATCTATAAGAGTCAGCAATTGGCAGATAAGTTTAAGTGTTTACCAGCTGGCTTCTGACAGCATTAAGTAGCAATCATATCATAGTAGTACTGTGTAAACTGGTAGTAGTACTTTTTGTACATCGTAAACCTAGAGTACATGTCATGTTGAGTGCATTTAATTTAAGTGGGCCTTAGGTCGTCAAGAGGCAGTGAATTGGAGAATTATGTACAGTGTAGTTTTAAATTGACACAAATAATTAAAACAGACAAGTCAGGAGAACATAAAATGTCAAGTGTAATTAGTAAAGGGCTCTGTAGTAAACACCAATAGTAATGATGTTTAAGTAAGGGCACAGTCATCATTTATTGAACCAGTTGGAGCTTCAGCTGAAATTTCAGTCCAATATTCTCTGACGTTCTTTGGGTCCAGGATGAGTGCAGTGAGGACGGGACACTTGCCGATGACACCCTGAACTCTGACAGCTCCAGCTGGACTTCTAAACCCAATCTCTGCAAACAGTGAGTGGATGCAGTTTCGTCATTCAACCTCTAAGTGGCGCTGTTGCTGCCCTTAAATGCATAATATTTTTCCTTAGGATGCCTTGATGCATGCTCAGTAATCAGAATCATGTTTATTGGCCATGTAGGGTTGCACATACATGGAATTTGACTCTGGTTTTGTGGCTCTCTCAGTGTACTTAACATTGATTAACAACACTACAACACAACAATCTTCACACACACACACACACACACACACACACACACACACACACACATATATATATATAGTGTGGCGGACACTAGGGGCTATGCCTCTCACCCAGCAGGGCTGTGAGCTGGGGGCGTGGCCTGCCACAATATACATATATACATATATACAAGGATTGACTTATATAGGTGAAATAAGAGGTGATAAAGTGTAATGGTGCAGAAAAAATATATCAGAGATGCTGAAATAAATGTTAGCAGATTATATACATACCTGAGGTAGATGGACATGACAGAGCGTACCAGTATACGTACAATGTACAATACAGTACATCAACATGTACAGTACAGTATATACAACATGTACAGTACAGTATATACATAATGGTTGGATTTATTTGACAGTGTTAAGTGTTCATTTGAAAGACAGCCCACGGAAAGAATCTGTTTTTATATCTGGTTGTTTTGGGGTACAGTGCTCTGTAGCGCCTACCACAGGGGACGAGTTGCAACAGGTTGTGACCAGGGTGTGATGGATCTGCAGTGATGTTGCCTGCCCGTTTTTTGCGTTTGGAGGTGTATAAGTCCTGAATGGAGGGCAGGTTGGCAGCAATAGCTGTCTCTGCAGACTTAACTGTCCGTTGTAGTCTGTCCCTGTCCTGTTTGGTGGCCGATCCAAACCAGACAGTGATGGATGTGCAGAGGACAGACTGGATTATTGCTGTGTAGAACTGAATCAGCAGTTCCTGAGGCAGGTTGAACTTCGTGAGCTGGTGGAGAAAGTACATCCTCTGCTAGGCCTTTTTGATGATTGTGTCTATGTTGGATGTCCACCTTAGATCCAGGGAGATTGTGGAACCCAGAAATCTGTAGGGCTTCACTGTAGACACTGTGCTGGTGAGTATTGTCAGGGGGGATTCCTCCTGAAGTCCACTGTCATCTTCACTGTTTTGAGCGTGTTCAGCTCCAGGTTGTTATGGCCACACCAGAGGGCCAGCTGTTCAACATTCTGTCTATATGCAGACTCGTCACCATCCTGGATAACGCCAATGATGGTTGCATTGTCCGCAAACTTCAGTTTAACAGATGATTCACTTGAGGTGCAGTCATTTGTGTAGAGGGAGAAGAGTAGAGGGGAGAACACACATCCCTGGGGGTGCGCCAGTGCTGATTGTCCAGGTGCTGGATGTGATTTTCCCCATCCTCACCAGCTGCCTCCAGTCTGTCAGGAAGTTTTTAATCCACTGGCAGATGGGGGCTTGTACAGTGAGCTGGGTGAGTTTGAAGTGGAGGATATCTGGGGCGATGGTGTTGTACGCTGAGCTGAAGTCCGCAAACGGGACCCGTGCGCATGTCCCTGAAGAGTCGAGGTGTTGGAAAATGTAGTATAATCCCATGTTGACTGCATCCTCCACTGACCTGTTTGCTCGGTAGGCAAACTGCAGCGGGTTGAGCAGGGGGCCTGTGATTGCCGTCAGGTGGACCAACACCAGTCTCTCGAAGGATGTCATGACCACAGATGTTAGGGTAATGGGCCTGTAGTCATTTTAATCCTGTGATACGGGGTTTCTTGGGGACCGGGATGATAGAAAAGCCCTTGAAGCAGAGGGGAACTCCACACAGCTCCAGGGATATGTTGAAGATCAGTATGAAAATGGGGGCCAGCTGGTCAGCACAGACTTTAAGACAGGAGGGTGACACGCCATCCGGGCCCAGTGCCTCCCTGGCCTTCTGTCTCTGAAAGAACTGGTGCACGTCCTCAACACAGATCCTTAGTGTGGGTGGGGGTTCGATAGGGAAGGGAGAGTGGCTGGCAGGGAGTCCAGTTGGTTGTGTGTTGTGGCTGGAGGGAGTGAGGGGTGTGAATGTTTTCTTTTCAAACCTGCAGTAAAACACATTTAGATCATCAGCCAGTTGATGGTTCCCTGCAGTGTGGGGGGATGGTCTCCTGTAGTTGGTAATGTCTTTTAAACCACTCCAGACTGATGCTGGGTCGTTGGCAGAAAACCTGTTTTTCAACTTTTCAGAGTAACACCTTTTTGCCACTCTGATCTCCTTTGTGAGTGTATTTCTGGCTTTGTCATACCATGTAGGCTTCTTCTTTGGCTTGGCAAAACTGCCTGAGTTTTGTTGTGAACCAGGGCTTATTGTTGTGGAAGGTACAGAAGGTTTTGGTGGGCATACACATGTCCACTCAAAAGCTGATGTAAGATGTCACAGTGTCAGTAAGTTTGTCCAGGTCTGTAGATGCAGCCTCAAAAACACTCCAGTCAGTGTTGTCAAGGCAGGCCTGGATCTCCAGTTTTGACTCATTGGTCCATTTCCTCACAGTTTTAACCACAGGCTTTGCAGGTTTTAGTTTCTGCCTGTAGGTTTAGTTAAGATGACTCAGACAGTGGTCAGAGAGGCCCAGAGCTGCACGGGCCTCTCTAGGTAAGGAAATACCAGAAAGTTGAATAAGTTCATCTGGACACAACGTTTAATGGGAGAAACATTTCAGTCTCAACTGAGTGCAGGTATCCCCATGCTTGTAATGGTGCATCAAGACATTTTGACTCATTTCGGCAAGGATTGCCTTAAACTTGTACTTGAGTATGAGCTAACATCATATAAGATGGCAGACTACAGGAACCACCTGAGAGTCAGCCTCAGGTGCAGACAGAGTGGTATTACACCTAAGACTTTCAAATCAAATCTTCAGTCCAGGTCCACCAAGCTAACCAGATCCTCCAGAAGGCACAGAGCTGGCTGTTGAACGAATGGCTGAGACAAACTAATTTTACCATTGACGCTTTGAAAGCCAAAGAGGAGCAGATCCAACAGAGAAAGCGTCGCATCTAGACGAGACCACTTTCCAACAGGTGATTGAGTTCACGAAGAAGGCTTCTTTAGTACAACATGGAAAGTCGAAAACCAGGCAGCAAAAGAAGTTTTTTTTAGTTTTTTTTTTTCCACCCCCTTTTCCTCCCCAGCTGTATCTGGCCAATCACCCTGCTCTCTAGGAGAAGACACACTCCTTCCAGGACAGCAACGTACACATTTTGGACAGAGAAGATAGATGGTTTGAAAGAGGGGTGAAGGAAGCCATCTATGTGAAACTGGAAAAACCATCCCTCAACAGAGGAGGAGGTCTGCGACACCACCTATCTGCCGTCCTTTCATCTCTACCCAGGAGACTCAAGAAGCCTAGCCTCCAAGAACAACAGTCGCTCACTAACGGCTCCAACTACTCTCATGACCACTGAACAATGAAGTGGAAACTAACACCCCCAACGACCATCGCTGCTAAACAAATGCAAATCAACAGCTCCGATGGCGACAGGCGCGGCTGGACATCGGAGCACAGGAGAGCCACGCATATCAATAGCTCCGATAACGACGGGCGCGGCCATAACATCGGTACACAAAAGAGCCACTCATATTTATGGCTCTGTTAGCGACGGGCGTTGGTAAACATCGGATCACAAAGAGCCACAAATATCAATAGCTCTGACAACGACTCCTAGAGGGTAAATTCTCATCAGCAGCCAGTCAGACTAGCTGGGTCTAGTCAGAAAGGCACGAACTGAGGAAGCCTCTTGGATGAGAGGCGAAACGTCTTCACGGATATATACCAAGTCCAGTTGCACTTGATTCAACTCCTTTGGATAACCATGACCTGGATGAATGAGAACATTCACAGACAACTATTGACTCATTTTTTAAAAGAAGGGGTAGTACAGGGCCAGAAGGCATGTCAGCAGGACAGCTGTGGCAAAAAGTTTTGAAGGCAGTAGATCTTCAGCCTAATGACACACTGACACACGGTACAGATGGAGTCAGTGTGTCAGTGCTGCTGCACACTGACACACGCTTGTTAGAAAGCCTGCTGTGATGTGAAACCTGCAAAAATACATGGAAACAAGTCTATTCTTGCATTTTTCTCTAATGGATCTAAATACTCTTTTCTAGGGGCGTCCGGGTGGCATGGCGGTCTATTCTGTTGCCTACTAACACGGGGATCGCCGGTTCGAATCCCCGTGTTACCTCTGGCTTGGTCGGGCGTCCCTACAGACACAATAGGCCGTGTCTGCGGGTGGGAAGCCGGATGTGAGTATGTGTCCTGGTCGCTGCAGTAGCGCCTCCTCTGGTCGGTCGGGGTGCCTGTTTGGGGGGGTGGGGCCTGGGGGGAATAGCGTGATCCTCCCACGCGCTACGTCCCCCTGCTGAAACTCCTCACTGTCAGGTGAAAAGAAGCAGCTGGTGACTCCACATGTATCGGAGGAGACGTGGTAGTCTGCAGCCTTCCCCGGATCAGCAGAGGGGGCGGAGCAGAGACCGGGACGGCTCGGAAGAGTGGGGTAATTGGCCAAGTACAACTGGGGAGAAAGGGGGGGGGTGTTAAAAAAAGTCTCTTGTTGGTTCTGATTGTCTGTATATAGTGTGTTTTTTGTCGGTTCTGATTCAGCCGCGTAGCCACGTGTGAGTGTGAGTGGGTGGCCGCCACCCACTTGGAACCATCGCCCACCCAATCAGTTGGGTCAGTTTCAATCCGTTTCTTTTTTAATGTAATAAAAAAAAAACTTTATATTAATATTATTCACCGGCCTCCATATATTTCACAAATATATCAGTATTTAATTAGGTATTTTATGACCCCACTCCCACCCAATCTTCTTATCACGTTGCAAGGCACGTGCTTGTGTCTGCGTAGCTGCGAGATCCCGAAGTGCTGCTGAAGTGCTGTGTGCGTGAGTATCGTTTGCTAGCTAGCTAGCTAGCTAACTAGCTTAAGTAGAATAGCCGACGTTAAAATGGCCAAACAAAGCTCTCTATTCAATTTTCTCAAAAGAACACGACGTACTTTAGAAGAGGAGGAAACGCCTCAAGTCGTCAAGCATGCTTCTACCACCGAATCCGGAACAACCGGGCCTTCTCCCCCTCCACTACCAGCAGTCATGGCCCCAGCCCACGCACCGGAGCTTACCGACACAGGTGCCACTGCTCCACTCGCCCCCACAGACCTGTCAGCCGTAGATGAGCCAGCTTCTCAGCCTAGGCTGCGAACATTCCCTGCTACAAGAACGGACAACTGGGACAGAAGTTTTTCCTGTCGATGGTATGAAAGATTAAATGGGTGGAGTATAGCATATCGAGAAATGCTGTTTTGCCAACCATGCCGCCATTTCCCCGATGCGGGCATGGAGGATCGGTCCATTAAGACTGGTTTCAATGACTGGAAACACATGAGCCAGTTATGTTCTAAACATGAAGCTAGCAAAGCACATTCTTCTGCAGTGGTCAAAGCCAAGGCCTTTAGAGAAAGCCACTAGTCAGGACGAGGAAATATCCTCAGTCGGCTCAATAGGGACGCACATGCAGCCAATGTGTCCTTTATTGAAAGGACTCGAGCACACATCAAAGTAATAATGGACATTGTGCTTTTGTGTGCCAAGCAGGACATACCATTACGTGGCCACCGCGAGAACGAGGAAACTCTTAATAAGGGCAACTTTCTTGACATTTTCAAATTCATATGCAGTTATGATCCCGAGATTAAAAAGCGACTACTAGACGAGCTCCCAAAAAATGTGACTCTCATGAGCCCTGATATCCAGAATGAACCGCTGGAAATGGCTGCGTCGCTCCTTCTCCGAAAGATTAAAGCAGAGCTACACAAGGGTGCATTGAAAGAGAGAGCAGTCGGGTTTGTTGCAACCGGGGACATGACGGCGAATGGGATCTCGGAAAAGATTTTGGAGGTGTTGACAGCACTAAAACTAGACCCTGTCTTGTGTGTTGGACTCAGTTTTGATGGGGCCGCGGTTGTGTCTGGTAGTCGAGGTGGGGTTCAGACAATTTTGAAGGAAACTTTCCCCAAAGCAATCCATGTACACTGTAACTCACACCGCTTAAACCTTGTGCTATGTACGGCATCGAAGGCATCTCCTATCGCGGCCACTTTTTTTGAAATGTTGAACAGTCTGTATCATTTCATGACTGGAACGAACCGGCACACCAGATTTTTAGAAATTTAAAAGCAACTGCACCCACACAGACCTTGTCTCGAACTGGAGAGGTCCACTGACACCAGCTGGAGCTCAAAGTCTGGCTCAGTGCATAAAGTTTTAACTGTGTTTGATGCAATATTGGAAACTCTCGCTGAATTCGCTGACAGCACAGGTCAGACTAAAGTTGACACAGAGTCTCTCCTACAGTAACTCAAACCAAAAAAATGCGTGTTCTTATTAGTCACGTTCTCCAAGTTATTTGACGCCAGTGATTTTCCTACCAAAGGATTACAGTCCCCCTCTCTATCGATCAAGGATTGCATTGATCTTATCGAAGGCCTTAAAGACAGCTTCAGTGCTTTCAGAGACAATGCTACAGGTGATTTTGATAAAGTCCTCAAGCTTACTGAGGAGTTAATGGCCAAGCATGAAATCTACAACTGGGATGTCACCATTTCCCAAAACAGAAACCCGCCAGCCAGGTTTGGAGATGCGCACGTTACATCTACACTGGGGAAAGCAGCATCTATAGGAGCGACTCTGATCTACGGGCATTATGGAACGAGATATTGGACCGACAACTTCCAAGACCTCAACAGCCATTTTCAGAACGACTCATATCGGATAATGAAGGCCTCCGCTGCCTGTCTGCCCCAATCGGACTCATTTGGTCAAATGACAGCGATACAGCCACCCTGCACACATTAGGGTATTTCTGTGGAGGATCCAGAACTGACTGGTTTTTTTTTTACACCAGCTCAACCGAGGGTCATTCCTATCCATCCCTCATCGAGGTTCTTGACAGCTGTCCTAAAGACATATTTCCCAACATGAACAGTCTCCTTCGAGCCATCATCACTCTGCCCATTACGAGCTGCACAGTAGGACGTCTTTTCTCGACTGTCAATCAGATCAAAACGAGCAACAGGGCGTCAATGCTCACAGGCCGCCTGAACATTTGTCACTGCTCTCATTCGAAAGAGAACTGACCATCATTGGATTATGATGAAATTATTTCAATGTTCAACACCAAGCCACGTCGTCTTGTGCTGTGATTTTGACAACAATGGTAGGCAATAGTATGTTCTTGTTCTTATGTAGGCTACTTGTAAATGTCTAATACCTGTGTATAAACATAGTAACCCTATTGTAACTATACAAGTATATACATATATAATTGATATTGTACTAAACATTGGCTTGTGTAATTACAAAACTAGCGATCACAAAATACATGTGGTAATACCATGTAACTATTGTTATGTTTTTGTTCTACACTACTTGCCGTATGTGTGTGAGCAATGCATGCTGGGAACCCGGATGTTTGTTTTAAAAAAGTTCATTGAAGGCTCCGAGTAAAGACCGACGTTGATTGTAGCTCTGTGTCTGAGTGATTTATTGGTTTATGAGCGGAGTCATAGAAGTGTCCCCTGGATATAACACCTATGTACTTGCACAGGGGCTACATTGTAGTTATTATGTATATATACACGTAGGCCTATTAGAGAAACTTAATTTGCCCACCTACTTTCATGTACGCCCACCCACCAGCAAATTTCTGGCTACGCTACTGTTCTGATTGTTTGTAAGTGTTCTGTTGGTGTGTGTTCTGTTGCGTTGCACTGAGGAAGACTCGTTCCCTGAGAACCCCCGGTTGTGTTTGCAAAATGTTGCTGGAAAAAAGGTTTCTCATTAAAGTAAAAAAAAATAAAATATATAAGACCGTTATGTCCGCGCACATCGAGAAATGTTCACGTGGAGGGACGTTGCTGTGACGATGGCATCTTTTGTCTAGTTCTCTGGTGTGCCCTCTAGTGGAATCCTCCAGTAACACTTAAAGTACACAGGCAAGTATGTGAACAATTCCATCCATGACGCAACCGGTTGTGTACGTGAACGCGTGGTTTGAAATCAAGTCTATCTCCAACCGTAGGCTGGTGGGGGGAGAGTTGTCTTCCTGTTGTGTAGTGTAGCACACCTCCACAGACATTTCTGCAGTACTGATGAATATCTTTATTTCTTTGTCCTCAGGCCTTGTATCCTCATCATGGACTCTTTGCGTGGCCCTGCCCGGTCCACTGTGGTCAAGACCCTGCGAGAGTGAGTAGAAGCTGCCGTGTATGTGGAACAGTCAAGTCACCTGTCAGTGTGTCTGTCTGGAGCGACTCGGGGATCCAGAGTCCGTCACAGCATTCTGTGCCCTGACTAATACACCCAACACCTGCTGAGGAGTACGGGCATATGGTCCTGATGATACCACCAGTTAATTTGTGCAGTTTCCATCAGGCTTTCCCCCACTGGGTAGTTTGGGATTCCCCCCCCCCCACTTTTCTCTGTTTTATCTGGCCGATCACACTACCCTTCCGAGCCGTCCCGATCACTGCTCACCCCCTCTGCTGATCTGGGGGGGGGGGGGCTGCAGACTACCACATGCCTCCTCCCATACATGTGGAGTCGCCAGCCGCTTCTTTTTACCTGACAGTGAGGAGTTTCACCAGGGGGACGTAGCGCGTGGGAGGATAACACTATTCCCCTCAGTCCCCCCCCCCCCCCCCCAAACAGGCCCCCCGATCAGCCAGAGGAGGTGCTAGTGCGGCGACCAGGACACATACCCACATCCAGCTTCCCACCCGCAGACACAGATAATTGTGTCTGTAGGGACGCCCGACCAAGCTGGAGGTAACATCAGGGTTCGAACCCTCGATCCCAGTGTTGGTAGGCAACGGAATAGACCGCTACACCACCCGGGCGGCCCCCGCTGGGTGGTTTTCCCGGTGGCGTAGATTGTTAGAGCAATGCTGATGGTTTAAAGTCAAGACAGTCTGTCAGGACCATATCATTACATGGTGAACTCAGACTGCAGCTGCGCTGTTCATCCCTTCATGCGACCAGAGCAGGACGAACGGAGCAGCTGAAGAGTCTGCAGAGAAGCTGACCTTCCACATCAGTTCTGGTGTCTTTAGCTGTTACTCAGAGTGTTTGACAGATTGAGCAGCTGGCCCCTTTCATTTGAAATTTAACAAACTGGTTTAACAGAGACATTTGCCTTTTTCTGTCCATTTCTGTGTCTTCATCTGTGTGCGCTTGTGTGTTTATCACGTTCATATTGTGTGATACTTATTTTCGGGTATCACCAGTGTGCTTTAATGCTTTACTGTATAAGCGGCTCTCAACAAGCCCTCAGTGTAGTTGAAAACCGTGGTGTGGTAAAGCGGGCGGCGTGTCGGGGAACATGGGCAGATCAGTGGTGACGGTGGATGTGTTGTTTTCAGGTACCTGGAGGTAGAGTGGGAGGTGCGTAAAGGGACGCAGAGGAGTTTTGGTAAAGAGGTGATGAGGGGCTCCAGCCCGCGGGTTCCTCAGCAGGATAACTTCAGTGACTGCGGCGTGTACATCCTGCAGTACGTGGAGAGCTTCTTCGAGGTGAGGAAGACTCCTCTTTAAAGACTTCGCAGCTAGAATTCAACATCCTCCTCTGGATGCCTGGCTGGTTTCATGTTTACTGAGGTTATTTTCCACACACTGCAGCACAGCACTACGAACTGATTCCTCCCGGGTGCTCCAAACGATGAAACTTAGAAATGGAAAAAGATTAAAATAAATGACGAAAGGTAAAATAAGGATGAAGGGTAAAATGTAAAAGTTGTATGTTAATATGAAGGATAAAAAGCAACAGGTAACAGTTCATACATACTGTACAAGCAGTGTGTGATGTGTAACAGCACAACAGAGGTGTAATGCAAACACAACTGTTAATATGGATATAAGCTGTGATGTACTCACAATTAAGTTTGTACCTAAGTTAATATTTTTATTAATATTGAAAAGAAATAATATTCTATATATATATATAAAATAAAACAAAAAATATATAAAAGAAAATATATGTAATATATAAAATAAAATAAATTAATATAAAAAACTTCATGTTAATAGTTAAGTTTGTAACTAAGTTAATACTAGTTAATGTAACTAAGTTTTAAGTTACATTAAGGAGTAATGTAACTTAAGTTTGCTAAGTCAGTGATTCCAGCAGTTGGTTTTTTTAAAAACGGTGACATGGTCAGGTCTAGTTCCAGTTCCTGGACCATGACTGGTTTTCAGTGCTGGCGTCACAGTGAAATGGTTTACACCTGGCATTAAGATGCATCTTGGGTGATATGAAAGCAATGTTTTGGCACTCAGTCACGCTACAGCGCAGGTTTAAATGCACCAGTGATGCGTTGGACACTGATTGTAGTATGATTGGTCTGGTGGTTTGAGTTCGTTCATTCATTCATTCATCTTCAGCCGCTTCTCCGGGGTCAGGTCACGGTGGCAGCAAGCTAAGTAGGGCACTCCAGATGTCCCGCTCCCCAGCAACGCCCTCCAGCTCCTCCTGGGGGATCCCAAGTGTTCCCAGGCCAGATTGGACATGTAGTCCCTCCAGCGAGTTCTGGGTGTACCCTGGGGTCTCCTCCCAGTTGGCCGTGCCCGGTAAACCTCCAAAGGAAGGCGCCCAGGAGGCATCCTGATCAGATGCCCGAACCACCTCAACTGGCTCCTTTCGACATGAAGGAGCAGCGGCTCTACTCCGAGCTCCCTCTGGGTGTCCAAGCTCCTCACCCTATCTCTAAGGCTGAGCCCAGACACCCTACGGAGGACACTCATTTCAGCCGCTTGTATCTGCGATCTCACTCTTTCGGTCACTACCCAAAGCTCATGAGCATAGGTGAGGGTTGGAACGAAGATTGACTGGTAAATTGAGAGCTTTGCCTTCCGGCTCAGCTCCTTCTTCACCACAAGGGTCCGGTACAACGTCCACATTACTGCTGATGCTGCACCAATCCACCTGTCAATCTCCCGCTCAATGTAAATGGAACTGTTCCTTCAAGCCAGAGACACCCTAAGGGGCATTTGAATCCCCGCATTACCTCTGGCTTGGTCGGGTGTCTCCACAGACACAATTGGCCGTGTCTGCGGGTGGGAAGCTGGATGTGGGTATGCGTCCTGGTTGCTGCACTAGCGCCTCCTCTGGTCGGTTGGGGCGCCTTTTCGGGGAGGAGGTGGAACTGGGGGGAATAGCGTGATCCTCCCACGCGCTACGTCCCCCTGGTGAAACTCCTCACTGTCAGGTGAAAAGAAGTGGCTGGTGACTCCACATGTATTGGAGGAGGCATGTGGTAGTCTGCAGCCCTCCCCGGATCAGCAGAGGGGGTGGAGCAGCAACCAGGACGGCTCGGAAGAGTGGGGTAATTGGCCAAGTACAATTGGGGGGAAAGGGGGGGGGGAAGCCACACAAAAAAAAGCCAGAGTCATCGTGAGTCATCGTGTACCCAACGCCAGCCAAGAGAAAGAACCCACAGTTAAGTTTTGAGTTGGAAACGGCTTCGTAGTGGAAGAGGAGTTTTGATGTTGTGTTGGAAAGCGATCGAGTTCAAATTTCTGCTCTGCTTCCATAGACACTTTTACTAAGTGTAAATCTTATGTGGCAAAATCTCATTAAAAATAAAAATAAAAAGTCAGGTGTACGTCTCTATAAGTCACAACACAAACCAAGAAATACTGTCTTGGTTTGTGTTATGTTTGATTTCCCTCTGTTTGTGTGATTTGTGTTTCTTTGGAGTGGAAATGTTTTCAGCGGTCCTTCATTCTACCAAAACTACAAAACAAAAACTCATATTTTGTCAGTCCCACATTCAGACTGACCATGTTTGTTAGTATTTTTTATGGAGTACTTCTTCAAAACTTGGCCAGTACTCAGGGATGTTTGCCTTGTACATTCGACTTGTAAGTTATTTGTTTCTCTCCTTGTAGAATCCAATTCCCAGCTTCCACCTGCCGGTGAGCCTGAGCGACTGGTTTCCTCAGCAGCGGATGAGGACGAAAAGGGAGGAGATCAGGGACCTCATTTTAAAAATTCAAGCCCAACAAGAACTGACCAAGAAGGATTCGGAGCCGCTCCCGGCCTCGCCCACATCTCACGAGGAGCCCGAGATCGAAGAGACTGCCAGCTCGGCCGCCGCACCACAGAACTTACCCATCAGCCCCTGACAGAGCCCGCCCCTCCCTCCTCTCGCTCACTTCTGATTGACAGGTGTTGGTCTGACAGATCCCGTCGAGGCCCCGCCTATTAGGCTTGGCCCCGCCCCTCTGATTGTATGCTGCTGGTTTTCCTGCGATCTGGCTGAACGGCCCCTGTTTGAATAAAACCTGAAGTGTAAATACGCCGGATGTTTTTTTCTCTTTTTGTTCTTTCTTTGCTGCCCCTTTTTTTTTTTTTTTTTTTTTTTATTCACCGTTTGAGACTCGCATATGACACGACCCCTTCATTAAGTTATGATCTTCCACACCTGTGCAGAATATACTCTGGCACCATGCTGTTTGTCTTCTGTGCTTCTGAGTTTGGGGGAGCTAAGGCGACGTGCTCTTGTTTGTTATGATGTGTTATAATATTTGTCATAAATTATAATCCACAGAGAACGGCTCGGTTTTCGCTCACGAGCCGCAGCGCTCACTGCTTGTTGTCTCTGATGTCGAGTGGATGAAAGTTCAGCATTTAACAAAAAAAACAACACAACAAGCGTAGAGGCGGGAGCGCTCCCTTTGCCTTAAGAACCATTTTTTATTTTCCAGTTTGTGCCACGTAGTTGTTAAAAGAATCAAAGTGATGCCTTTTCTATGTGTGTTGTCTTGCATCTGTCTCATTCTCCTGTTTATTCGGTCACGCAGCCCGGCAGGGGCCCGAGGCGGCCCCGCAGACACTTGGGAAATAAATTCGACCTTTTTTTTTCAGGTCCTGGGAAGTTTGGCTTTTACAACTCAGAGCTGTGAAAGTGTTTTGTTGTGAGGTTCAGCACATGCATACACAATATAAATGTGTTTCATAATACCAGTTCACAAGAAGATGAAACATGAGTTCTGTTTAAGTTGACCTGCTGTCAGAATTTCAGGGTCACAGTAAAAACCTTCACATCCCGTCACCAGGTGAACGAGCTGGATAAGGAGTTTTGAAATATTATTTAAAAGGATGTGAAACAC
Organism: Lampris incognitus; assembly: GCF_029633865.1. NCBI lineage: Eukaryota > Metazoa > Chordata > Actinopteri > Lampriformes > Lampridae > Lampris > Lampris incognitus. The sequence goes on from NC_079225.1 coordinate 46,248,379, forward strand.
TGCAGATTCCCCGCTGACTGTAGTAAGTATATTTGTGTGTAAACCACATAGTAACACTTTGTAAAAGGAGACGAACAAATGCCATGGACGGTCACACACACACACACGGAGGGGGGGGGGCAGAAGGGTAATCTGTCCTCGGGGTCACACGGCAGGGTTGTACGTTATCATGTTTGTATTTGTTTGGACTCTTGCCCCACTGTCACACAGGTTTATAATTTAATCTTTTCTATATTAAATGTTCACTTGTTAAACTAGCCATTGATATCAAAAATTGAATTAGTTTCAATTTTAATGTCCAATTATCAAGTTATTTAACGAGTCTCAACGCTCGGCTCAGCAAGCCACGACAAAGGAGGGGAGGCACACGATAAATGCGGGAGGAAAAACTAAATGTGTTGTTTAACACAATCTCCACTAAATTCAAATGAGTGGCTAACAGCTCATCTCTGGTCAACTGGGGAGCAGCCTGGTGTGTAGCCTGGGAGTACTGGGACCAGGTGTGTAGCCTGGTGTATAGCCTGGGAGTACTGGGACCAGGTGTGTAGCCTGGGAGTACTGGGACCAGGTGTGTAGCCTGGTGTACAGCCTGGGAAAACTGGTACCAGGTGTATAGCCTGGTGTATAGCCTGGTGTACAGCCTGGGAATACTGGGACAAGGTGTGTAGCCTGGTGTATAGCCTGGGAGTACTGGGACCAGGTGTGTAGCCTGGGAGTACTGGGACCTGGTGTGTAGCCTGCTGTATAGCCTGGGAGTACTGGGACCTGGTGTATTGCCTGGGAGTACTGGGACCTGGTGTATAGCCTGGGAGCACAGGGTCAAGGTGCTTCCAGTGGGCGCTGATGATCCCCTGCACCCCCTCCCCCAACACCACCAGGTATCTACAGAACTGGAAGACAGACAGATGTGAAAGAAAGGGCAGGGGTCCCAAAGGGTTAACCACAGTACAACCACAAGGTATATCATTTTCATAATATGTACAATACATCACATATTCAATAGAAGGACGTCCCCACACTGTCCCACCACCCTCTCACCCCTCAGCAACTGGAACCTGGAAGCAAATGAAGAGGGACAGAGAGTAAAACGAGACAAATGTTGGAAGTAACAAGTTGAAAAGTAATGAACCCACTGGAGCCTGGGAGAAAGTGTCCACCACGATGTTATCTTTGTCCTTAATATGTCCAGTGTCCAAACTATAGGCCTGGAGAGTAGAGACCAGGCCATCAGCTTCTGGTTAGGACTGCTCAATGGGTTGTGGTCCGTATAGACAACCCCCGGCCTACCCCTGTGCCGATGTAAACCTCAAAGTACTGTAAGGCCCAAACCAGAGCCAAAGCCTCCTTCCCTATCACCTAATAGTTCAGCTGATAGGAATGAAATGTCCTGGAGAAGTGGCAGACACATCTGTCAGTGGCATCCTCGCCTTCCTGCAACAAAACTGCACCAGCACCCTCATTACTGATATCCAGCTGGGGTTTGAAAGGATCATCCAGCCGTGGCACAGCCAGAACAGGGGCCGAACACAAGATTTTAACATTCCCAAATGTACTTTGACCCTTGGGGGACCACACAAATTCCGCCGTACTTGTAAGCAAGTCGGTTAGCGGTGCAGCCACGGGGGGAAAATTCTTACAAAAGCTACAGTAATCGCCAACAAGGCCGAGAAACCGCATTAGATCTTTGTTGGTGGTGGGGGGAGCGTGCTTCTCCACTGCCGCCACCTTTTCACCCACAGGTCACACCTGAGCCTGCCTGACACTGTGCCAGCATGCGTCCCTGTCTTCTAACTCTCTGCTGGCCAGGGTGACAGCGGGACCCACCTCGGCCCGTAGAGCCTTCCATACAGCAGACCCAGACAGCATCCGGATGTGGGCCACTTCAGGCAGTGATGCGGCACTGCTGGTCTTCTTCTGGCCCTGACAAAATGGATGAGCCTGAAGTGGCCCACATGTATAATAGCAAATATGGCCCAAATATGCCAATCACATGTGGGCCTTTTTTGGCAAAGCCGCGGTGCTCTGGGCAGCATGTGATCTGTATGTGACCCTGAAGTGGCCCGTGTGGTAAATGGTGAATATGGCCCAAATATCACACAACAAATATGGCCACCATTGGCAAGTATGTGGCACATGCGGCGTTGCTATGGCTTGGTTCTGGCCCAGATCTGGCAACCAGGAGCGGACCGCCCAAGTGCCACCGTTCCACGTGGTATGTGGGCCGGCTGAAGTGTCGGGTGTGGGACGGGTCCGGGCCACAGCAGTTTTGGTCTCTGGGGAGTTAACCCGCCGAACATGCGCGTCCCACGAGCCGCTGTAAACCGCCACGTCATGCAAATAGACCTCCGACCCGGAGACAAGCTTGTTCACCACACGTCGGGACGTTGCTGGCGCACTCGCGGGTCCGAAGCTCATGACCGCGTGTACTCCTACAGCCCAAATGGGAGTAATGAAACTCGAGAGCTCACGTGCACGCGCAGAGAGTGGGACCTGCAAATACCCCACCCACCCCACCCCACCCCAGCAGGACTCACCTGTCCTTCCGCGCGGCGCAGGGAAGGAACCGGGCTTAGTGATGACGTCGGTACGAAAACGTGGAGTTTTACCTGACTTCTCAACAAGCAGACCGGGGGACGCCCGGCTGGAGGAAGGAGGCACGGCATCGTCATTTTGCAACCTGTACTCCACCCAACATGTACTCCACCCAACATGTGCTCCACCCAACATGTACTCCACCCAAAATGTGCTCCACCCAACATGTACTCCACCCAACATGTACTCCACCCAACATGTGCTCCACCCAACATGTACTCCACCCAACATGTACTCCACCTCAGCATCGAACACCTTGTGGTTTTCACACCACACCCTGGGAAAACGCTGCCGAATTGGTTTTGCGTTCCCCGCATCGATATCATGTTCCAGCAACCATGTGCGGCACGGCGTGTCCCCAAACCGAGGAGGACAGTCAGCTGTCAGTCAGTCAGCTGTCAGTCAGTCAGCTGTCAGTCAGGTTAACCAGTTCAACCAACCAATCCACTGCGCCTGCACGCGGGGAAATGCCCCCCAGCGCATCCAGGTTACGCAGGGTTCAGGTTGTTGTTTTACATTGGGTAAAATAGAAAACCTATAAATAAAGTTTAAACAAAACCCGACCTGAACAATCGGGTCACCCACCAAACCGTCCCCGCAGGGCACCCGTCCCCTCCCCAACAGCTCCCCCTGGAGGAGATACCCTGAACTCTTCAGCTCGCCCACTGGACGGACGAACTGGCTCCAACAGCTCCGCAAGAAACGCGTCCGCACCTTGTTCCTCCACCAGGTGGCTGCGGTGGGACAAGAGAAACCACCACCTCCACGTCTGGACTCCCACTTGGCTCTGGCACCGCTGGAGGTTCAAGTTCAACTTATTGTCACGTGCATGAGAATACCAATGGAATTCTCGTGCTCTGGCTCTCTGCCTTAACACAAAGGACACAAGGACACATCACCCCCCCCCCCAATATAGACTACACTAAACACAGACGTATGTACACAATGACTTCATACATGTACATAGTGTAACGTGCATGGATAAGAAGACACGCTGGCCGCTAGGTGGCGGGTCTGACCCTTTGGTCCAGCGGTTAGCGACGCCTCCTGCGGTGCGGGCGATACGGGTTCGCGTCCCGGCCGCGGCAGTTCCAGCGGTTGCGTTGTCCCCCCGAATTCGCTACATTGGTGTCCGAAGTGGGATGGTGAGACTGTGAGGTCACCGTGAGGTCATCGGAAGCGCGTGTGCCCAGAAGCGTGAGGAAGCTGATAGGCAGAAAGGTGTCCCGCGCTTCCCGAAGGGGGGGGGGGGTATTAGTGTAACGTGCACGGACAAGTAGATACGTTGGTCCTTGGCCAACGGGTTGGACCCTTTAGTCGACTGGTTAACGTTGTCGTTTGCGGCGTGGGAGACACGGGTTCGCGTCCCGGTTGTGGCGACGGTCTCAGGCTTGTGTGGAGGTGAGCTGCCACCGCTGGCTCTTGCAGCGGGTAAGTGCCGGGAGGACTGTCGTGGCTTGTACACCACCGGGGACACCAAACAGACGCTGCTGGCCAGGAGGAGGAAGGCACAACACAGGAGGTCCAACACGTCACACCAGGACTCCAGTGGCCACTCCGACATCCTTGATAGGGAGGAACGCTGGTTTGAACCTTGCAGTCAAGCAGGCCATCTATGTGAAGAGGGAACGACCATCCTTAAAACGGGGGGGGGGGGGGGGGCTAAAAGTACACCTGTCACCATCTTGGTCGTGCTGTGGCGACCCCTAATGGGAGCAGCCGAAAGTAGTAGGTTATTATTATTATTATTATTTACTATTATTATTACTATTAGAGTTTCTTTCGTGTTTCCTGTGTTACATCCTGTAGAGCCGGGTCCATATGGACCTGAGGCACTATAGGGCAGATGTCGCTTGATTGACAGCACTGGTCGCAATATGTGGGCTGTTCCGAGGAGGGCGATCTTCTGGACTGCATGGATGTTGATGTTTCCTGGGATACGGTGGTGAACTTCTCCATTCCCTTCTTCATGAGTCCACGACCACTGGTGTTGTTTCGGTCTTCATTCCCCACATCCTGTTGACTTCAGGGTCCGGGTCTTTGTACTTGGTCAGCTTCTCTGGGACCTCCACTGAGGTGTTTGTTTCGGATGGTGTTGCCATGTCGATGAGCATGCACCTCTTCTCCTTCCTGTCCCTGATAACGATGTCGGGCTTGTTAGCTTTTACCTCCCTGTCAGTGCGGATGGGCTCGTCCCAGAGGGTGGTGACGTCATTGTTCTCAGTGACCGTTTCTGGCTGATGTTGGTACCACTTCTCAGTCGTCTTGATCTTGTAGCTCCTGCAGATCTTCCAGTGCAGGTGTGCTGCTGCCTTGTTGTGCCTGTACATGTACTCGGTCTTTGCCAGTTCCGGGCAGCCTGAGACGATGTGGTCGATGGTTTCTTCCTACAGTCCACAGATTCTGCATTTTGGGTCTGTTCCATCTTTGATGATGTGATGGTGAAAGGATCTGGTTGCCAGGCTCTGGTCTCGTGCAGAGATTACCAGGCCCTCCGTCTCTGTTTTCAACCCGGTGCTCCTCAGCCACTGGTGTGTCTTTTGTTGGTCCACGTCTGCGTCTTTATTATTATTATTATTATTATTATTATTATTACTGCTACTACTACTGTTACTCTGCATGTTCTCCCCGTGGGCTCATGGGTTTCCTCCAACATCAAAACATGCAGAACACTCTCCTGTCCTGCCTCTGAGCACCACATGGATGTCCGCCTGGTACTGTGCCCTTGGTGTTGAAGGAAAGAGCTGCCACTGCTCCTGGCTGCCCCCTGGAGGAAGAACAGCAGGATGGCAAAAATGCAGAAGGAACATTTCCTCAGCCACCACTCCCTGTGTGTGTGTGTGTGAGTGTGTATGTGTGTGTGTGTGTGTGTGTGTGTGTGTGTGTGTGTGTGTGTGTGTGTGTGTGTGTGTGTGTGTTGTAGTGTGTAGCCGTAAGACGAATAAAGTCTCTCTTCTTCATCTAAGTGACGTGTTATATGGTTAGGAGACAGTGGCACTGATGAAAAGACAGGAGGTGGAGCTGGAGGTGGTGGAGGTGAAGATGATAAGATTTTCATTGGGAGTGATGAAGAAGGACAGGATTAGGAAGGAGTATATTAGAGGGACAGCTCAGGTTGGACGGGTTGGAGACAAAGCAAGAGAGACAAGATGGAGATGGTTTGGACATGTGTGGAGGAGAGATGCTGGGTATACTGGGAGAAGGATGCTGAATATGGAGCTGCCAGGGAAGAGGAGAAGAGGGAGGCCAAAGAGGAGGTTTATGGATGTGGTGAGGGAGGACATGGAGGTGGCTGGTGTGACAGAGGAAGATGCAGAGGACAGGAAGAGATGGAGACGGATGATCCGCTGTGGCGCCCCCTAACGGGAGCAGCCGGAAGTAGTAGTAGTAGTTCTTCATCTAAGTGACGAACATGGGAGAAGTACTCCAGACTCGCCGGTGTCGTGTGTGTGGAGGCCGTTAAAAGCCTGGTGGTTAAGAGTGACATCTGACCTCTGTGAGGGTGCAGTAATGAAGCACACCGCTGTCTCCCGTCAGTCTGAGGCCGAGTGATGCTGAACCAGGTTTATGTTACCGGACACTGAAATATTCATAGCTGCTGAATTGTGTCAAGTTGTGCTCTGCAGAAACGCCAAGTGTAAAACTACACAACTCAGCGGAGCTGTGCGACGAGACCCACAAAGCCAAGCCAGGCGGCGAGTCGGGACTGAACCAGAGAGACGGCCTCCAGTTATCAACGAGCTCGTCATACTTTCATTCATTCACACCAGGATGTCCCCTGTCCGGAGCGCCTCATGGACGTGACAGTAGATGTGAGGGTAAAACTATTGGTGCCATCACCCGGATATTACCCATATACCCCCCCCCCCAGAGCCACTAATGCCCACCTGGAAACACAACCACACTCTGCATGGCACATCTTGTACACTGAAACGCAGTGCACTTAAGCTGAAAGTTACACTGATAAAGAACAGGTGACGACGATGATTTATTGTATTTATTATTTAGTAGAACATGGACAGAATAAGAGAGAACAGAAGTGGAAGTGGATCAGAGTAACCGGGTGGGGTGGAGGCTGTCCGAGCTTTGCAGTATTTTGGGTAAGTTCACATTAGCAAAGCTGTTTGACACACAGGAGGAGGGAAATGGGATTTACATCCGGCACATCTCTAGGCTGCACAAAGCAGGCGAACCCGGACCAGAAGGGTCCTGGGCTTGGTCTGTGTCGTGCTGCTAAGGGACCGCTGGAAGACACACGTCCGTTAGCCTGCGCCTCTTTACTTCAACAACCCACGTCACACTCCTTCTCCCCTCTTACAGTCACTTACATCCTATCTTGCCCTCTAGCTCCCCCTACTGTCCTCCGACTGCATCAACTCAAGACGTCACAGTCTGCTGCGTCCGGTGGGCCCGGGGACCACGGCCCCGCCCGGAGCTGCGCACGAGGAGGAAACGCCGAGGGCGGTCTGACAGGACGGGGAAGCGGGGCAGGCTAAGCTAACTGCTAGCCCATGCAGACCGGCGGTCCCACAGTCATGCTGGCTGGTGCTCCTTCTCTGGACGGCGGAGTGTTTGGACTGTGTTGCACTGGGTGGACTGTGTTGCACTGGGTGGACTGTGTTGTGGACTGTTTTTTTTTTGTGGGTATATGTGTTGTGTTAGTTTGGGTATATGTGTTGTGTTAGTTTGGGTATATGTGTTGTGTTAGTTTGGGTATATGTGTTGTGTTAGTTTGGGTATATGTGTTGTGTTAGTTTGGGTATATGTGTTTTGTTAGTTTGGGTATATATGTTGTGTTAGTTTGGGTATATGTGTTATGTTAGTTTGGGTATATGGGTTGTGTTAGTTTGGGTATATGTGTTGTGTTAGTTTGGGTATATGGGTTGTGTTAGTTTGGTATGTGTGTTCTTATTGTGTTTGGATGTGTTTTGCCTTTGTATTGTACTGTTGTGGGCTGTGTGTTGTACTGTTGTGGGCTTTGTGTTGTACTGTTGTGGGCTGTGTGTTGTACTGCTATGGGCTGTGTGTTGTACTGTTGTGGGCTGTACTGCTGTGGGCTGTGTGTTGTACTGTTGTGGGCTGTGTGTTGTACTGTTGTGGGCTCTGTTGTACTGCTGTGGGCTGTGTGTTGTACTGTTGTGGGCTGTGTTGTACTGTTGTGGGCTGTGTGTTGTACTGTTGTGGGCTGTGTGTTGTACTGTTGTGGGCTGTGTTGTACTGCTGTGGGCTGTGTGTTGTACTGTTGTGGGCTGTACTGCTGTGGGCTGTGTGTTGTACTGCTGTGGGCTGTGTGTTGTACTGTTGTGGGCTGTGTGTTGTACTGTTGTGGGCTGTGTGTTGTACTGTTGTGTGTTGTACTGTTGTGGGCTGTGTGTTGTACTGTTGTGGGCTTTGTGTTGTACTGTTGTGGGCTGTGTGTTGTACTGTTGTGTGTTGTACTGTTGTGGGCTGTGTGTTGTACTGTTGTGGGCTTTGTGTTGTACTGTTGTGGGCTGTGTGTTGTACTGTTGTGTGTTGTACTGTTGTGGGCTTTGTGTTGTACTGCTGTGGGCTTTGTGTTGTACTGTTGTGGGCTGTGTGTTGTACTGTTGTGTGTTGTACTGTTGTGGGCTGTGTGTTGTACTGCTGTGGGCTTTGTGTTGTACTGTTGTGGGCTGTGTGTTGTACTGCTATGGGCTGTGTGTTGTACTGTTGTGGGCTGTGTGTTGTACGGTTGTGGGCTGTGTGTTGTACTGCTGTGGGCTGTGTGTTGTACTGATGTGGGCTGTACTGCTGTGGGCTGTGTGTTGTACTGCTGTGGGCTGTGTGTTGTACTGTTGTGGGCTGTGTGTTGTACTGCTGTGGGCTGTGTGTTGTACTGTTGTGGGCTGTGTGTTGTACTGCTGTGGGCTGTGTGTTGTACTGATGTGGGCTGTGTGTTGCACTGTTGTGGGCTGTACTGCTGTGGGCTGTGTGTTGTACTGTTGTGGGCTGTGTGTTGTACTGTTGTGGGCTGTACTGCTGTGGGCTGTGTGTTGTACTGTTGTGGGCTGTGTGTTGTACTGCTGTGGGCTGTGTGTTGAACTGCTGTGGGCTGTGTGTTGTACTGCTGTGGGCTGTGTGTTGTACTGTTGTGGGCTGTACTGCTGTGGGCTGTGTGTTGTACTGCTGTGGGCTGTGTGTTGTACTGCTGTGGGCTGTGTGTTGTACTGCTGTGGGCTGTGTGTTGTACTGTTGTGGGCTGTGTGTTGTACTGCTGTGGGCTGTGTGTTGTACTGTTGTGGGCTGTGTGTTGTACTGCTGTGGGCTGTGTGTTGTACTGATGTGGGCTGTGTGTTGTACTGCTGTGGGCTGTGTGTTGTACTGTTGTGGGCTGTGTGTTGTACTGCTGTGGGCTGTGTGTTGTACTGCTGTGGGCTGTGTGTTGTACTGTTGTGGGCTGTACTGCTGTGGGCTGTGTGTTGTACTGATGTGGGCTGTGTGTTGTACTGATGTGGGCTGTGTGTTGTACTGCTGTGGGCTGTGTGTTGTACTGTTGTGGGCTGTGTGTTGTACTGCTGTGGGCTGTGTGTTGTACTGTTGTGGGCTGTGTGTTGTACTGCTATGGGCTGTGTGTTGTACTGTTGTGGGCTGTGTGTTGTACTGCTATGGGCTGTGTGTTGTACTGTTGTGGGCTGTGTGTTGTACGGTTGTGGGCTGTGTGTTGTACTGATGTGGGCTGTGTGTTGTACTGCTGTGGGCTGTGTGTTGTACTGCTGTGGGCTGTGTGTTGTACTGTTGTGGGCTGTGTGTTGTACTGCTGTGGGCTGTGTGTTGTACTGCTGTGGGCTGTGTGTTGTACTGTTGTGGGCTGTACTGCTGTGGGCTGTGTGTTGTACTGATGTGGGCTGTGTGTTGTACTGATGTGGGCTGTGTGTTGTACTGCTGTGGGCTGTGTGTTGTACTGTTGTGGGCTGTGTGTTGTACTGCTGTGGGCTGTGTGTTGTACTGTTGTGGGCTGTGTGTTGTACTGCTATGGGCTGTGTGTTGTACTGTTGTGGGCTGTGTGTTGTACTGCTATGGGCTGTGTGTTGTACTGTTGTGGGCTGTGTGTTGTACGGTTGTGGGCTGTGTGTTGTACTGATGTGGGCTGTACTGCTGTGGGCTGTGTGTTGTACTGTTGTGGGCTGTGTGTTGTACTGTTGTGGGCTGTGTGTTGTACTGTTGTGTGTTGTACTGCTGTGGGCTGTGTGTTGTACTGCTGTGGGCTGTGTGTTGTACTGTTGTGGGCTGTGTGTTGTACTGTTGTGGGCTGTGTGTTGTACTGCTGTGTGTTGTACTGTTGTGGGCTGTACTGCTGTGGGCTGTGTGTTGTACTGTTGTGGGCTGTGTGTTGTACTGTTGTGTGTTGTACTGCTGTGGGCTGTGTGTTGTACTGCTGTGGGCTGTGTGTTGTACTGTTGTGGGCTGTGTGTTGTACTGCTGTGGGCTGTGTGTTGTACTGCTGTGTGTTGTACTGATGTGGGCTGTGTGTTGTACTGTTGTGGGTTGGGGGAAACGGCATGTCATTTCATTTCATGTACACATGACAGTGTTCCTGGTCCTGGTCCTGGTCCTGGTCCTGGTTCTGGTTCTGGGTCCGGTTCTGAGGTAATTTTTTCTGTGAATGTTACCTGTAAAGCCCACTGAGGCAAACCTGTACTTGGTGATATTGGGCACCAGGGGACACTGTTCTCGTAGAGAGCAGTTGTTATGTTGTTATGTTGTTGTGTTGTTGTTCTCGTAGAGAGCAGTTGTTATGTTGTTATGTTGTTGTGTTGTTGTGTTGTTGTTCTCGTAGAGAGCAGTTCTTATGTTGTTGTGTTGTTGTGTTGTTGTGTTGTTGTTCTCGTAGAGAGCAGTTGTTATGTTGTTGTGTTGTTGTTCTCGTAGAGAGCAGTTGTTATGTTGTTATGTTGTTGTGTTGTTGTTCTCGTAGAGAGCAGTTGTTATGTTGTTATGTTGTTGTGTTGTTGTGTTGTTGTTCTCGTAGAGAGCAGTTCTTATGTTGTTGTGTTGTTGTGTTGTTGTGTTGTTGTTCTCGTAGAGAGCAGTTGTTATGTTGTTATGTTGTTGTGTTGTTGTTCTCGTAGAGAGCAGTTGTTATGTTGTTATGTTGTTGTGTTGTTGTTCTCGTAGAGAGCAGTTGTTATGTTGTTATGTTGTTGTGTTGTTGTTCTCGTAGAGAGCAGTTGTTATGTTGTTGTGTTGTTGTGTTGTTGTTCTCGTAGAGAGCAGTTGTTATGTTGTGATGTTGTTGTGTTGTTGTGTTGTTGTTCTCGTAGAGAGCAGTTGTTATGTTGTTGTGTTGTTGTGTTGTTGTTCTCGTAGAGAGCAGTTGTGATGTTGTGATGTTGTTGTGTTGTTGTGTTGTTGTTCTCGTAGAGAGCAGTTGTTATGTTGCTGTGGACGGAAGTGCGTCAGGCTGCACGTCATCCAGTCCGGCTCCAGCAGGTCTTGTTAAAGGAGCTGACGGTGGGTTGTGAGTTGTGTGTGCTTGTCTTGGCTGTGTCAGTGTCCTTCTTGGTGCCGGTGCAGCTCTGCGTGACGGCAGGTGATCGCTTGTGTGGTTTATCAACAAGCCCTTGTGACGTCATTACCGATGACGTCGGTAAAGGTTAGCGGCTACAGTGTAGCGCTGTGCGCCCTACTTCAGTTGTCCGCGTGATGGAGGGACTTGAAGTCAAGTGTGGAGCTCGAGATCCCAAATGAGACACGTGCCTCTGGGGCTTCACAGCAACACAACGTCCCGTCCTGACACCCGCACACCGGACAAGGAGCAACTCCCTAAGCCTTTAACAGGGAGGAGCAACAGGAGGAGAGCTCAGGGAGGAGCAACAGGAGGAACAACAGGAGGAACAACAGGAGGGAAGCTCAGGGAGGAGCAACAGGAGGAGAGCTCAGGGAGGAGCAACAGGAGGAACAACAGGAGGAACAACAGGAGGAGAGCTCAGGGAGGAGCAACAGGAGGAACAACAGGAGGAAAGCTCAGGGAGGAACAACAGGAGGCAAGCTCAGGGAGGAACAACAGGAGGAAAGGTCAGGGAGGAGCAACAGGAGGAAAGGTCAGGGAGGAGCAACAGGAGGAGAGCTCAGGGAGGAGCAACAGGAGGAACAACAGGAGGAACAACAGGAGGAGAGCTCAGGGAGGAACAACAGGAGGAGAGCTCAGGGAGGAACAACAGGAGGCAAGCTCAGGGAGGAACAACAGGAGGAAAGGTCAGGGAGGAGCAACAGGAGGAAAGGTCAGGGAGGAGCAACAGGAGGAACAACAGGAGGAAAGCTCAGGGAGGAACAACAGGAGGAAAGCTCAGGGAGGAACAACAGGAGGAACAACAGGAGGAAAGCTCAGGGAGGAACAACAGGAGGAAAGCTCAGGGAGGAACAACAGGAGGAAAGCTCAGGGAGGAACAACAGGAGGAAAGCTCAGGGAGGAACAACAGGAGGAAAGCTCAGGGAGGAACAACAGGAGGCAAGCTCAGGGAGGAACAACAGGAGGAAAGGTCAGGGAGGAGCAACAGGAGGAAAGGTCAGGGAGGAGCAACAGGAGGAAAGCTCAGGGAGGAACAACAGGAGGAACAACAGGAGGAAAGCTTGGGAGGAACAACAGGAGGAAAGCTCAGGGAGGAACAACAGGAGGAACAACAGGAGGAAAGCTCAGGGAGGAACAACAGGAGGGAAGCTCAGGGAGGAACAACAGGAGGAACAACAGGAGGAAAGCTCAGGGAGGAACAACAGGAGGAACAACAGGAGGAAAGCTCAGGGAGGAACAACAGGAGGGAAGCTCAGGGAGGAACAACAGGAGGAGAGCTCGGGAGGAACAACAGGAGGAACAACAGGAGGAAAGCTCAGGGAGGAGCAACAGGAGGAACAACAGGAGGAAAGCTCAGGGAGGACAACAGGAGGAAAGCTCAGGGAGGAGCAACAGGAGGAAAGCTCAGGGAGGTACAACAGGAGGAAAGCCCAGGGAGGAACAACAGGAGGAAAGCTCAGGGAGGAACAACAGGAGGAAAGCTCAGGGAGGAACAACAGGAGGAACAACAGGAAGAAAGCTCAGGGAGGAGCAACAGGAGGAACAACAGGAGGAACAACAGGAGGAAAGCTCAGGGAGGAGCAACAGGAGGAACAACAGGAGGAACAACAGGAAGAAAGCTCAGGGAGGAGCAACAGGAGGAACAACAGGAGGAAAGCTCAGGGAGGAACAACAGGAGGAACATCAGGAGGAAAGCTCAGGGAGGAACAACAGGGGGAACAACAGGAGGAAAGCTCAGGGAGGAACAACAGGAGGAAAGCTCAGGGAGGAGCAACAGGAGGAAAGCTCAGGGAGGAACAACAGGAGGAACAACAGGAGGAAAGCTCAGGGAGGACAACAGGAGGAAAGCTCAGGGAGGAGCAACAGGAGGAAAGCTCAGGGAGGTACAACAGGAGGAAAGCTCAGGGAGGAACAACAGGAGGAAAGCTCAGGGAGGAACAACAGGAGGAAAGCTCAGGGAGGAACAACAGGAGGAACAACAGGAGGAAAGCTCAGGGAGGAACAACAGGAGGAACAACAGGAGGAAAGCTCAGGGAGGAGCAGCAGAGGAGCATCTATCCCCCAAGACCCACAACGTGCCATGATGTTGTGTTTACACAACACAGCGCTGAAAGAGGACAACAGTTATAATGGACTAATGAGAAGGCTATGACGCGCAGGATGCCAGGCAGCGTCCAGACGCCACCGGAACAGCCCAGGACCCGAACCACGTGACCACCGCCCCCATGTTAACAACATTATATGGATTTACACGATATATAAAGAGAAAATGTGATGAGGGGGATGCCAAGCCGCGTCCAGGGGGTGACCACCATCACCATGGAGACCTGGGAGGAGGACCGGCTGACCGTGCGCACAAGGGAGACTCACATGACACCATTCATACACAGAAGAAGAAAAAGAAGAAGACGTCATTCAGAGGGAGAGAAAAGATGTGAGAGAAGAGGACAGTTTGCAATAGGCAATAATTTATACTCTATAATCTATATACTGTATAATATATATAATCTATACTGTATAATATATATACTGTATAATCTATACAATCTATATACTCTATACTGTATAATCTATATAATCTATACTGTATAATCTATACTGTATAATCTATATACTAAATACTGTATAGTCTATACAATCTATATACTCTATACTGTATAATCTATATAATCTATATAGTATATACTGTATAATCTGTACTGTATAATCTGTACTGTATATCTATATAATCTATAATGTATAATCTATACAATCTATATACTATATACTGTATAATCTATATACTGTATAATCTATATAATCTATACTGTATAATCTATATACTATATACTGTATAGTCTATACAATCTATATACTCTATACTGTATAATATATATAATCTATATAGTATATACTGTATAATCTGTACTGTGTAATCTATATAATCTGTACTGTATATCTATATAGTCTATACTGTATAATCTATATACTCTGTGCTGTATAATCTATATACTCTATACTGTATAATCTATATAATCTATATACTGTATAATGTATATACTCTATTGTATAATGTATATAATGTATATAATGTGTAATCTATATACTATATACTGTGTAATCTATATACTGTATAATCTATATACTCTACACTGTATAATCTATCTAATCTTTATAATGTATAATCTATATACTGTGCAATCTATATACTCTATACTGTATAATCTATATAATCTATATTCTGTACAATCTATATAATCTTTTTCCTGTATAATCTATATACGCTATACTGTATAATCTATATAATCTATATACTGTATAATCTATATGCTCTATACTGTATAATCTATATACTCTATACTGTATAATCTACATAATCTATGTACTGTATAATCTATACTCTATAATGTGGTGGGCAGAACGGGGGCGTTGGTGTAGTTATTCAATTCAATTCAGTTCAAGTTATTGTCATTAAACACAAGGAGCAGGCGCGTAGTGGTTATAGCGCTCCTCTACAGGCACGTGCTAAAGATGACATGAATCACGTGCTGCGTTCTGACGCGCGCGCTCTGAGTGGCTGCCGCAGCCAGAAAAGCTGTATAAAATGCAGCTGGGTTGATTGATTGATTGATTGATTGATTGACTGACTGACTTGACAGCCTCACACGCCGGTCGTTACGGTGCCCCTAGCGGGCAGACTACGCACTGCTGTTTACACTGCGCGTGACGTCACGGGCCGATTCCCAGGACTTGCTGCGGGAGGCTGCGGGAGAGTCGGCCCGGTTCACCTCCACCCGGCAGAGGAAAGACGCGTTTAGCCTCTCCGATAGACCCGAACCCGCTACCGGTGCGAGCCCACGCACGCACGAGGTAAGTCCGCCTTCCTCGGTCTCGGTTTCTCTTTTCTCTTTTTTCTTTCTCTTCATTATTTCAGCGGAATCCGGGTCCACGCCGAGGCTGTCCGGCAGGCAGGAAGGGACGGTGCCGTCACGTTCAGGGATCCGAACGGGAACAAAGCGACGTGGGGCGGCTGCCGCTTCACCCGCGTAGCCGCTTTCCGCGCACCGCGGCCACCCGCTTTCCGTCCCCTGCTGCGCTTCGGTTCCGCTAAACGGCTCCGGCGCGGAGATTAGCGCGGTGGGCATTACAGTCCACGGTCCAGACCAGCCCGGAGCTGCAGACCGCCGTCCGCCGACGCCTTCATCACACGATACGTTACTTTACTGGACGTTACGTTACGTTACGTTACATTACGCTGTGTTGCCCCGCATGCGGGACGATGCTTGTCCTGCACTGTCAGTACGCCGGAATGCGTCCTCTGCACTCCGCCACCGCGGCCTTTCAACCGCTGCCGGGGCCTGTGCTGAATCAATGGGCATGTTTAGCATGAAGAAAAAAAGAAAAGCCTAGCTGGCCTGAGCCCTGCTGCAGGTTCTGGCCTCAGCCCTGCTGCAGGTTCTGGCCTGAGCCCTGCTGCAGGTTTTGACCTGAGCCCCTGCTGCAGGTTCTGGCCTGAGCCCCTGCTGCAGGTTTTGGCCTGAGCCCTGCTGCAGGTTCTGGCCCGAGCCCTGCTGCAGGTTCTGGCCTGAGCCCCTCTACAGGTTCTGGTCTGAGCCCCGCTGCAGGTTCTGGCCCGAGCCCCGCTGCAGGTTCTGGCCCGAGCCCCGCTGCAGGTCTCTACTCGTGGCCTGCGGTAAATGCATCAGAAGTCATCAGAATGGCGTTTGTTGTCATGTTTGTTGTGCAGACTGCTGTCCTCTGCATTCTGCTGCACGGTTATGTAAGAGCTGTGAAGGCTTATTGTTCCATTGTTCGATGCCCGGGGCTCGTTGCGGGACGTCAGAGCGGAGGGAGGGGGGGGGGGGGGAGGCCTTCCTCCCAGAAGATGGTTTTTGGCTTTATCCGGGACGGGACTTTCACCTTTGCCCTCTCCACACGCCGCGTTTACGAGCGGACCGATGTGTACTTATGTTGTATATTATATTGTAGCACGGTGAGCGCAGGGCGGTGCCAGCTCCTCCTCCCGCTGACTGTAAAAGGCACAGGGGTCAAAGTTCACCCATGGAATAAGTAGCCTCATAGACTCGTGATGCGGGGCGGGATTGGTTCCCTTGGGAAAGCTGTTATCTCTCCCCATGTAGGAAGGAGCCTTTCACGGCCGCGTGCGCGCCTCCTCCTCTATAACGAGGGGTTCAAGTATTTCATCCAATCCACTTAATGTGCCGCTTGACTTAGTCTGATAAGTGTGTCTATAGCCGCTCAGGGTTCTGGATGGCGGCTCGTGTGGAGGTCTTATGGTGGATAAGCTGTTTAGAGTAATCTTCATCTTCCTACAAGTGTCCCTGTGTTTATGTGTGGACAGCCCGGTCCTCTGGACGGGCCGCGGAGCTGCTCGTGCGGCGCTCGGGGACCCCGGCTGGAGGATGCTCGCTCGCCTCCGCTCCTCTCACGCCGCTCTCGCTGGTCTTCTTCGAGACGGGGAGACCGGCGACACGCCAATCATTAACAGCATCCTTATCGCAGGGCGCCGAGTGACTTGACAGTTTCCTCGCCTCCATATGGGTCGGATGGGGGGGGATGTCTCACACACACACACACACACGCCTATTCTACCCCTGGTAGATAATTGACCATCTTCTAGAAACTACCGTCCCTCTGATCGCCTCGTGTGTCTATGTGACCACATTGCACGTGAATAATATTAAACTTTCAGTTGAACTTTAACCCTTAACACTTAAATCGCTGCGGCACAGACTGACGGTCATGCAAGATTAGTACATGCACATATCTCGTTTCTCTGTGTGTGTGTGTGTGTGTGTTTTGGGACCCCTGGGACTGACACCCCCCCACCCCCACCACCACCACCCCCCCCACCCCCACCGCCACCGTTGTGTCTTTTGTAATTGGTGGAATGTGATCTGAATTAGTCATGCTTCACGGAGCGCACCACGGTCTCTTCTGAGCGTGATGAAGAGGGTTGTGTTACACGCCGTCTGCCGTCCCCGGGCCGCATTCCTCCGTGGTGCAGCGCCGCCACATCCAAACCCCCAACCGAGGTCTGGAGAACTCGATTTGAACTCCTGTTTTTCCACTTTTTTTCGTCTTTGTTTGACACACTATACGTCAGCAGCATCTTAGGGTGTGGTGTTGGTGTCGTGGACGCGCCTCCTTACTGTCATCACACGTCAGGTCACGTTGGGACTCAAACGGTTTGGAAACACCTTCTGGTACCTGAGCCGAGGTTGTGCCGTCATTTGATGCCAGTAAGCAAACACAGCGTGTCTGGACGGTGACACCGGCTCTTTGCACTGTGGTTGGGAGGCCAGACTGATACTGGACAAAATCAAGTATTGCAATATTCCTGACTGAATACGTCCAAATGTGATGATAGTCGGTGGATGAGTGTTGTGCAGACTGGGGTGGTGGTTCCCATGTTTAAAAAAGGGGACCGGAGGGTGTGCTCCAGTTATCAGGGCATCACACTGCTTAGCCCCCCTGGGAGAGTCTACTCTAGGGTGCTGGAAAGGAGGCTCTGACCGATTGTTGACCCTCAGATCCAGGAGGAGCAATGCGGATTCCATCCTGGAACAACAGGCCAACTCTTTACCCTAGAAGCCGTCCGGTCCTTGTAGAACCAAAGTGAGAGCTGTGTCCACATTCTCGGCACAGAGTCAAACAGGTCTTCGGTGGGTGTCGGACTCCACCAAGGTTGTCCCTTGTCTCCGGTTCTGTTTGTGATATTCATGGACTGGATCTCAAGGCCCAGCCAAGGTGAGGAGTGTGTCCCCTTTGGGAACCTCAGAATTGCATCTCAGCTCTTCTCAGATGAAGTGGTTTTGTTGGCTTCATCAGAACGCGACCTCCAGCCTGTACTGGGGCGGTTTGCAGCCGAGTGTGAAATGGCCGGGATGAGAGTCAGCACCTCCAAGTCTGAGGCCATGGTTCTCTACCAGAAAATGGTGGATTGCTCCCTCCAGGTTGGGGATCAGTTGTTGCCTCAAGTGAAGGAGTTCAAGTACCTCGGGGTCTTGTTCACGAGTGAGGGTAGGATGGAGCGGGAGATTGACAGGTGGGTTGGTGCAGCATCAGCAGTAATGTGGACGTTGTACCGGACCGTTGTGGTGAAGAGGGAGCTGAGCAGGGAGGCAAAGCTCTCAGTCAGTCTTGGTTCCAACCCTCACCTATGGTCATGAGCTTTGGGTAGTGACCGAAAGGGTGAGATGGTGGATACAAGCGGCTGAAATGAGTTTCCTCCGTAGGGTGTCTGGGCTCAGCCTTAGAGATAGGGTGAGGAGCTCGGACATCCGGAGGGAGCTCGGAGTAGAGCCGCTGCTCCTTCATGTCGACAAGGAGCCAGTTTAGGTGGTTCAGCATCTGATCAGGATGCCTCCTGGGCGCCTTGCTTTGGAGGTTTACTGGGCACGTCCAACTGGGTGGAGACCCCGGGGTAGACCCAGAACTCGCTGGAGGGACTTCATGTCCAATCTGGCCTGGGAACACCTTGGGATCCCCCAGGAGGATCTGGCGGGCATTGCTGGGGAGAGGGACGTCTGGAGTGCCCTACTTAGCTTGCTGCCACCACGACCCGACCCCGGAGTAGCGGCTGATGATGAGATGAGACGAGTATTGGTGCTTTCATACGATATTTACACAGCAGTAATTGAAGATAAATGGCCATTAGTAATGTGGATACGATGACCAAGCAGTTCATGTCACTAAAACGGTGGAATAAGTTCAGAAATTGAAGTTCTACCACCATATTACCACAACCACAATCCCTCAGCACATGTCGTCTCACGTCACCATGTATGTATACCCATTATATCCACAGGCTGACCTGAGCTGGTCAGTCTAGGTCATCGATCGGGACATTAGATGCGCTATCGTTCATTTTTGTGGTTTGGTTGTCGGCTGGGTGGTTTTTTTCCTCCACATTTTGATTTTTGTCAACCCGTTGTCCTCTTTCGAGGCCTCGGGATACTCTCTTCCTCCTCTCTCGGGTTTCTCAGACGAGCGTTCAGACAACCACCGTGAACCTTGTGTTGGCTCTGACGTGCTGCTGTCTTCCCTTTTTAAGTATATTTGTTTTGCAAAATGGTCAAAGTACTCGGCGAGTTTCGGCCTGCGGAAGATAAAAGCGTTATTTGCCTGTGATGAAGATAAGATAAAGATAAGATAAGATGGACTTTATTGTCACAAAGAAGCTTTGCCTTGGACACATACAAGTGTTAGAAACTACAAGCACCCTAGTGCGTACATACAGAACGTACACACACTGGCCTCAAACAGCAAACGACAAGTAGTGCAACACACCAGTCGTCCTCATAATGTGTGCATGGTGTATGTGGTAGGTGTACAGCAGGAGCCAAGCCGCCTCATCGCCGTAGAGTCTTCATGAAGCGTACATGTGTACAGTAACATTGGAACTAGCGTTACAGCGGTTAGCCTCTGGCTAGCTTGCTGGCTAAGGCTTTGATGGACACGGGGACAAAGGAGGGACGGGCCACAAGACCCGACCCGTTTACCAAGTAGAAAAGACATCTCCCGTTCACGTCCGCGGTAATTCTCTAGAAGTCTTCCAGAGCGACTCGCGGCGCAGAAAGTGGAGTAAAGCTTCGTTTCCCACCTCACAAGCGACCTTTTAACAAGAGGTCAAAGGGCAAAGACGAGTCGTGAAACGTGGTCAATTGGCGTCACAAGTGTCCGTGTCCCTGCTACGCGAATCTTTTAATGAGGCCGAGTTTGGTGAAGCCTCAGCCTGACTGCGTAGTCCTGCAGCCGTCTTCCACTCACAACTGGAAAAGAACACGGAAATTGGAATTTGTGGAATAATTGGTGGAAGCGCCGTTCGAGTTTATAATGTGATTATAATAAAATGTTCTTTCAGCATTGGGACCACATTTTCCTTTCCTGTTTTGAGAGCGAGAGAGAGAGAGAGAGAGATAGTGTATTGATCCCCGTGGGGAACTTCCTCTCTGCATGGAAGCCATCCTCGCTGTGTAGCTAGGAGCAGGGGGCAGCCGCCGTGCAGCACCCGGGACCAACTCCACCTCCCGGTCAGGGGCTCAGACAGGACTATTAACCCTAACATGCAGGTCTTCTTGATGGTGGAGGAAACCGGAGCACCCGGAGAAAATGTACCGCACAGAGGATGACCTGGGATGACCCCTAGGTTAGACAGACCTGGGGTTTGAACCCAGGACCTTCTTGCTGTGAGGCGGCAGCACTAACCACTGCGCCACCGTGCTGATATATATATATATACACACACACACACACACACACACACACACACACACACACACACACACACACACACACACACACACACACACACACACACACACATATATATATATATATATACACACACACACATATATATACACACACACACACATATATATATATATATATATATATATATTTCGGATTGTGTGTGTGTGTGTGGCGTTAGTGTGTATGTGTGTATGTGTTAGTGTAGATAGCAGGACCGAAAACTAAAGCACTTATGATCCTAACTCTTTCTGGAGGTGGTAGGTATTGTCTCAGAGAGGAAGGGAAAGAAATCCCAGAAAATTAAAATTATGCATAATTATTATGCATAAATATGCAAAATATGCATTTTTCTAAAAATGGCTAAAAACCACTTTTCTCTGCATTTCAGATGATTCTGAGCATGTGGGGGGAGGGAGTTGGAGTGGGGGTGGGGGGGTTTAGGGGCAGGGGGAGGGCGGTTAGCTGGCAGGATGAAGAGGAGGGAGATTTAGACGGGTGGATAACCAAGCCGCTACATTGTAGCGGGGTTCTTCTAGTATATATAACCTCTACTGTAAATATGGTGACACTGAATATGAGTAATTATCAGTTCCCACTTTCCAGTTGTCAGGAATTCCTTCAAGTGTGCTTAAAGAGGTAAAGAGGACTCGGCGCTGATCAGCTGCCGGAGGCCTCCACCCGGCAGAGCTGAGCTGGATGAATGGTGTTTCTCCCCATCTTCACACCGTCTCTTTCTCTTCCGGTCGCGGGCTCACACACATGCAAATGAGCCCCCTCCCGGCGCTCGTGCCTGCAGCCTCTCACGTGCGGTGGCCTGGCGTGTCACGTGACCTTGTGGAATAAGCGCCCTGATGTGGAAAAAAAAAACTAAAATAGTCCGAAGAAGAATGACGCTCCAGACCTCCGAAAGGAAAAAAGGAGGACTGGAGTCTTGGAAGACAAATAACAAACAGAATGTGTTGTTTCTCTCATGGCTTCTTCTGCTAGACACCATCACCACCACCCACATGTTTCCACCCAGACAGAGAGGTCTGTCAGGGCTTGTCCTCTTTACCTCGGGGAGGGAAAGCCTCATTTTTCTTTGGTCCGTTTTTGTTTCCCCGGATGGTTCTTCCCTCGGCTCAGCGTGTGCCTGCATACACGTTACTGCTTACATGAATATTGCTTGTCTCTACAGAGCAGCACGGTTCATTTGGTGGCTCTGGCGGCCTTCCCCTCGCTCGCTGGACAAGAACATAGAATTATACTTGACTATATATTACTGCTATTTGTGACGCTATCTTTCACAATGTAGTCCTGATTTCTAAAACAATGGCATTCTTTTCCCCCCTCCCCCTTTTACTCCCATTTTCTCCCTTTTTCTAGCTGTAGTCCACTGACTTCCGGTTTCTACTGCAGCGGTCATACCAGTTTCCTGTTTGTTGGCGTGTGCTGTTGACAATGACATTTTTCGCGATGCCTGCAAGATTTACCATGGATAAATGTCAATGACATGCGCAGAATTGTCGACAAACTTTTGCTAATGGGTGCAGGTGAGAGTTTGCTGGTAGGTGCAGGTGAGAGTTTGCTGGTAGGTGCAGGTGAAAGTTTGCTGGTAGGTGCAGGTGAAAGTTTGCTGGTAGGTGCAGGTGAAAGTTTGCTGATGGGTGCAGGTGAAAGTTTGCTGGTGGGTGCAGGTGAAAGTTTGCTGATGGGTGCAGGTGAAAGTTTGCTGGTAGGTGCAGGTGAAAGTTTGCTGGTAGGTACAGGTGAAAGTTTGCTGATGGGTGCAGGTGAAAGTTTGCTGGTGGGTGCAGGTGAAAGTTTGCTGATGGGTGCAGGTGAAAGTTTGCTGGTGGGTGCAGGTGAAAGTTTGCTGGTAGGTGTAGGTGAAAGTTTGCTGATGGGTGCAGGTGAAAGTTTGCTGGTGGGTGCAGGTGAAAGTTTGCTGGTAGGTGTAGGTGAAAGTTTGCTGATGGGTGCAGGTGAAAGTTTGCTGGTAGGTGCAGGTGAAAGTTTGCTGGTAGGTGCAGGTGAAAGTTTGCTGATGAGTGCAGGTGAAAGTTTGCTGGTAGGTGCAGATGAAAGTTTGCTGGTAGGTGTAGGTGAAAGTTTGCTGATGAGTGCAGGTGAAAGTTTGCTGGTAGGTGCAGGTGAAAGTTTGCTGGTGGGTGCAGGTGAAAGTTTGCTGGTAGGTGTAGGTGAAAGTTTGCTGGTAGGTGCAGGTGAATGTTTGCTGGTGGGTGCAGGTGAAAGTTTGCTGGTGGGTGCAGGTGAAAGTTTGCTGATGGGTGCAGGTGAAAGTTTGCTGGTAGGTGCAGGTGAAAGTTTGCTGATGGGTGCAGGTGAAAGTTTGCTGGTAGGTGCAGGTGAAAGTTTGCTGGTGGGTGCAGGTGAACGTTTGCTGGTAGGTGCAGGTGAAAGTTTGCTGGTAGGTGCAGGTGAAAGTTTGCTGGAAGGTGCAGGTGAAAGTTTGCTGGTGGGTGCAGGTGAAAGTTTGCTGGTAGGTACAGGTGAAAGTTTGCTGGTAGGTGCAGGTGAAAGTTTGCCCGCTCGAGCCGGAGGTAACGCGGGGATTCGAACTGGCGAGCCCCGTGTTGGTATGCAACGGAATACAGCGCTAAGCCACCCGGACTCGCGTGGCATTGACACACGTAGGCTTCGTTTCTCCACCCGGTGCAAGTGTGGCAAACGTCGGCCACGTGTGTTATGACGGTGTTCCGGGGCGCACGTGGAGGCGGATATCTTCAGATGTGATTTTGACCACATTAAAATGTCCAAATAAATCGAATATGAATCTGATATATACCAAGGCGACTCTAGCTTAACTACACAGATCAGATTTTTGCGGGTCATTGTGAACATCGCGTCATTCAAAATGCGACACTCTCTGTGTTGTCGCATTTTGAATGACGTAATGCCGACGCGTGTCGGTTTACTTCCTCATCTGTGACCGAGCTGGTGTTCGTCAGTTTGCGCTGGTTGTCTCAAGAGAAAACCGGAGAGTTATGATGTGAGCACACAAATCCGACATGGGAGACTTTTAAAAGTGGACGATTTAGGCAAGAAATCGGGAACGGAGACGTGTCGGTGTGTCTACGTCACAGTGTAGTTTCATGTGTGACCAGTAGGTGGCAGGTGCAGTATTGTAACGGCCGAGAGCAGCAGCGGCAGGTGTTACAGTGACGTAGCTGAGTCTCATTACTCTGGTTTTATCCGTGCTGAGCTGGTTTCTTTGACATTTTACATCATATTTATGGCATTGTTTCACAATATCTCGAATTATGACACTTGTATGGTGATATGAGTCGCACTGCCAACATGTTTGCCAATACACGTACCCGTCACCGTACAAGATGACACCCGCACGACCCCTGGGTTGTTTCCCCTGAATGTGAAGGAGTCATGCTGACTTGACTGACATACTGAGTGATGTAGTCGGATTGGAGTGACAGTGATGGGCCCTGTGATGGTCCGGCGGCCCGTCCAGGGCGTCTCCCCGCCTGCCGCCCAATGGCTGCTGGGACAGGCTGCAGCATCCCCGCCACCCTGAGAGCAGGGTAAGCGGATCAGATGATGGATGGATGGGTGGATGGATGGATAATGGATGGGTGGAGCGACGGTGTTTGGTCGGGAAGAGGAACAGTAACGTTGTGAGTCAGAAGGGAGAGCGGTGTGTTGTTGTGGGAAGCTGGGTGTCGACAGCAGGCCGTGTTTTGTTTCACTGTTTTTAGAGACACCCGTCCGGGGAGATTAACACTGTTGACTCAGCCTGCGGTAGCAGATCTGCTGTATTTGTATAAAGTGGCGGGAGGGGGCTGCTCGTTTCTCCTTCCTGGTTCCAGTAGGAAGCGTTAGCCGAGGGAAACTCCGACCGGCGTTAATCCGGCAGGTCTTCCAGGCGCTGCCGGAGGAAAACAGGACCAGTTGTTGGACGTTGTTATCGTCGGAGCGTTTCTGATGGCTCTCTGGAAACACCGATGACCAACACAGGTACACCACCACTGAAAGAGGTCAAAGGTTAGCGACGAAGGGACGGCATCTTCCAGCGTCCTCTGATTCACTGAGGGACACGTGGACAGAGAGGGACGCGCTAGCTGCCCAGTTTGTAGCCTCTGCCAACCAACACCGGGCTTCCCAAGTCGCGGGCCGGGACCCTGGAGTGGGTGGCAGCAAGGGCCCGGATGTCTGGGTGGTGTGTGTGTGGGTGTGTGGGTGTGGGTGTGTGGGTGTGTGGGTGTGGGTGTGTGTGTGTCCAGTTGTCTGCGGTGAGGACGTGACCATCCAGAGGACAGATTACCGAGCGCCTGTAGAAACCACGTTACCTTGAAAGTTGTTTTCCTGTTGGATTTGAACCTTCATCATCTGTGTTGGTTAGATTCGGGCTTGGAAACAGAATGGACCAGACATGTGGACTTGAGTCACATGACTTGGACCCGAGTCAGACTCGAGTCACAAATTTGGTGACTTTAGACTTGACAGAACTGAAAAAGACCTGCAGCTCGACTTTGACTTTAACACCAACGGCTCGTGACTCGACTTGGACCTGAGCCTTCTGACTCGAAAGACTTGACGCCTTCTCAAGACCACCGATAACACGCCGCCAAGCAAGTCCTCCTTTCCAGGATTACACAGCCATTTTCTTTTCTTTATTTCTTTACTTGGATTTCCCCCCTTTTTTCTCCCCAATTGTACCCGGCCAATTACCCCACCCTCCCCTGAGCCGTCCCGGTCTCTGCTGCTCCACCCCCTCTCTGGTGATCCAGGAGGGCTCCAGACTACCACCTGCCTCCTCCCATACATGTGGAGTCACCAGCCGCTTCTTTCACCTGACAGTGAGGAGTTTCACCAGGGGGACGTAGCTCATGGGAGGATCACGCTATTCCCCCCAGCTCCCCCTCCCCCCCAAACAGGCGCCCCGACCAACCAGAGGAGGCGCTAGTGCCGCGACCAGGACACATACCCACATCCGGCTTCCCACCTGCAGACACGGCCAGTTGTGTCTGTAGGGACGCCCGACCAAGCCGGAGGTAACATGGGGATTCGAACTGGCGATCCCCGTGTTGCTAGGCAACGGAATAGACCGCCACGCTACCGGGACGCCATGTATGCGTTGTTCTTTTACATTCAGATGTGTTATATAAATATCCACACTTATCTAGTGTCACTGCAGCAGGTTTGTGGGTATGATGCCTTGCTCAAGGGCGCCATGACAGTTGGAAGGCTAGAGGAATTTTATAGCGAGACAGAGAGACAGACAGAGACAGACAGAGAGACGGAGAGAGAGAGACAGACAGAGAGAGAGAGAGACAGACAGAGACAGACCGAGAGAGACAGAGACAGAGAGAGACAGGCAGAGAGAGAGAGACAGAGACAGAGAGAGACAGGCAGAGAGAGACAGAGGCAGAGAGAGACAGAGAGAGACAGGCAGAGAGAGAGAGACAGAGACAGAGAGAGACAGGCAGAGAGAGACAGAGAGACAGAGGCAGAGAGAGACAGACAGAGACAGACCGAGAGAGACAGAGACAGAGAGAGACAGGCAGAGAGAGAGAGACAGAGACAGAGAGAGACAGGCAGAGAGAGACAGAGAGACAGAGGCAGAGAGAGACAGGCAGAGAGAGAGAGACAGAGAGAGACAGATAGAGACAGAGAGACAGACAGAGAGACAGACCGAGACAGAGAGACAGACCGAGACAGAGAGACAGGCAGAGAGAGACAGAGAGACAGAGAGGGACAGGCAGAGACAGAGAGACAGGCAGAGAGAGACAGATAGAGACAGAGAGACAGGCAGAGACAGAGAGACAGACAGAGACAGAGAGAGAGGTCTTCGTGTAATGTGCAGCCACCAGTCGGCAGGTTAAGATTTTACGGCCGTTCCACTTGGGCGGGAGGAAGACGGACGGGGTCAAGGTGTAAGCGGAGTCACGTGGGCGTGAAGCAGCTCGGCCTCCGCCTGCAATCCAGACGCTCTGCTGAGATCATCAGATTCTCGTCCGGACCGGTTCACACGCCGTCACCACATGTGTCCTCACATGTGATCCGGTCCTCTGCAACATGTCTGCACGGCAACATGTCTGCACGCCGCACCTGTAAACCTGCAGTGTGTGTGTGTGTGTGTGTGTGTGTGTGCGTGAGTGTGTGTGTGTGTGTGTGTGTGTGTGTGTGTGTGTGTGTGTGTGTGCACGTTGGGAGGGGCACATTCTTGCAGAGAGGAAAGGACCCACCTGTACATTTCTCTGACATTTTCGCACAACACACCCAGTTCAGGTGCGGCTCCGCATGTCGACCGCAGTGCATTGTGGGTGGAGTGGGTCACGCAGGGTGAACACGGCTTCCCCTCCTTCTTATGTGGAGACTAGTTTATCCACCTTGTTTAGGTTTGACACAAGCTTCGTTACACAAAGTCATGGTACAACTCAGAGTAGAGACTCGTACAGACGTGACGTGGAGACAACTGGTTTTATTCTGAGTTAGACGAGACAGTTCAGAGAGGACATACTGTCTGTGTCCTCTGGTCGGTCGGGGTGCCTGTTGGGGGGAGGGGGAACTGGGGGGAGTAGCCTGATCCTCCCACGTGCTACGTCCCCCTGGTGAAACTCCTCACTGTCAGGTGAAGAGAAGTGGCTGGTGACTCCACATGTATGGGAGGAGGCCTGTGGTGGTCTGCAGCCCTCCTGGATCAGCAGAGGGGGTGGAGCAGAGACCGGGATGGCTCGGAAGAGTGGGGTGATTCGGCCGGGTACAATTGGGGAGAAAAAGGGGGAGGGGGGGGATCCCGGGGGGAAATCCCTCCCTGAAAAAACAACCTCACATTCAACCAGCAGTTAAGGAGCATTAACTTGGCTTGGTTATGAAACAGCACCGACAAAAAGGGTCATCATATCAGAGATCAGAAATGACGTGCAGAGAAACGCTGAGGCGTCCGGCTTCGGGCCTCAAGCCTCTGGCCTCGGGCTTCGGGCCTCAAGCCTCGGGCGTCGGGCCTCTGGCTTCGGGCCTCGGGCCTCGAGCCTCGGGCCTCTGGCTTCGGGCCTCGGGCCTCGAGCCTCGGGCCTCTGGCTTCGGGCCTCGAGCCTCGGGCCTCTGGCTTCGGGCCTCGGGCCTCGAGCCTCGGGCCTCTGGCTTCGGGCCTCGAGCCTCGGGCCTCTGGCTTTGGGCCTCGAGCCTCGGGCCTCTGGCTTTGGGCCTCGAGCCTCGAGCCTCAGGCCTCGAGCGTCAGGCCTCTGGCCTCAGGCTTCGGGCCTCGAGCCTCGGGCGTCGGGCCTCGGGCCTCGGGCCTCGAGCCTCGGGCCTCGAGCGTCAGGCCTCTGGCCTCAGGCTTTGGGCCTCGAGCCTCGGGCCTCAAGCCTCGGGCGTCAGGCCTCTGGCCTCAGGGTTCGGGCCTTGGGCCTCGAGCCTCTGGCCTCGAGCCTCGGGCCTCAAGCCTCGGGCGTCGGGCCTCTGGCTTCGGGCCTCGAGCCTCGGGCCTCTGGCTTCGGGCCTCGGGCCTCGAGCCTCGGGCCTCGGGCCTCGAGCCTCGGGCCTCTGGCTTCGGGCCTCGAGCCCCGGGCCTCAGGCCTCGGGCCTCGAGCCCCGGGCCTCAGGCCTCGGGCCTCGAGCCTCGGGCCTCAAGTCCCGGGCCTCAGGCCTCGGGCCTCGAGCCTCGGGCCTCGAGCCCCGGGCCTCGAGCCTCGGGCCTCGAGCCCCGGGCCTCGAGCCTCGGGCCTCGAGCCCCGGGCCTCAGGCCTCGGGCCTCGAGCCTCGGGCCTCAAGCGTCAGGCCTCTGGCCTCAGGCTTCGGGCCTCGAGCCTCGGGCGTCGGGCCTCAGGCCTCGAGCCTCGGGCCTCGAGCGTCAGGCCTCTGGCCTCAGGCTTTGGGCCTCGAGCCTCGGGCGTCGAGCCTCGGGCCTCGAGCCTCGGGCCTCGGGCGTCAGGCCTCTGGCCTCAGGCTTCGGGCCTCGAGCCTCGGGCGTCGGGCCTCGGGCCTCGGGCCTCTGGCCTCAGGCCTCGAGCCTCGGGCCTCGGGCTTTGGGCCTCGGGCTTCAGGCCTCGAGCCTCGGGCCTCGAGCCCCGGGCCTCGGGCGTCAGGCCTCTGGCCTCAGGCTTCGGGCCTCGAGCCTCGGGCGTCGGGCCTCAGGCCTCGAGCCTCGGGCCTCGGGCTTCGGGCCTTGAGCCTCGGGCCTCGAGCCTCGGGTCGACCGGCTGTGACTGTTTGGAGCGCTGTGTTGGTTTGGTCGATGGCGCGGTGGCTATGTCGTCGTCTCTGAACTCATCACAGGGTTATGGGTTCCCAACTGGGCCGTGCCGCCAGGGCAGCCGGACGTAAAGACAACAGTCCTCTTCTGTGTCTGTCGGCACCGAGGAAGACGAGTGGGCCCAGCATGCATTGCTCTAACACCGCCCTCACACGCTCCCTCTGCTATCACCCTCAAGCCATTCAACAAGCCGTTCATCTAGACGCTGCCTTCGCCTCGTCGGCAGTAGACCCCAGTGTGTCTGGAGGCCGTGTGTCAGAGACGAGGAGGCGGTCCCTGCCGGGTGGGCGGGGCTTAACACTCCCACACAGATCAGACCGTAGGAGGTAGGATGTCGGTCACAGTCACAGTTCCATGCTGTCCTGGGATTCGTTGAACTCGCCGTCACTCGAGAGCTTCAGACCCACAGACCTGGTGCACATGTAGCAAGAAATAAACACTGCGTCACATTTACACGTTTAGCAGGTGTGTTTATCCAAAGCCACGTACAGGAGTTCAGAAAAACTCAGGCACCTCCACCACCTGGAATCCTAGTAATTACAGTAGTACCGATGTAGTAGTTGTGTACTAGTGGTAGTGGTACATTTGCTAGGTGGTTATCATTTTATAGTACCACGATATGAATTCTCCCCAATTATACTTGGCCAGTTACCCCACCCTCCCGAGCCGTCCCGGTCTCTGCTCCACCCCCTCTGCTGATCCAGGAGGGCTGCAGACTACCACATGCCTCCTCCCATACATGTGGAGTCACCAGCCGCTTCTTTTCACCTGACAGTGAGGAGTTTCCCCAGGGGGACGTAGCGTAGGGGAGGGTCACACTATTCCCCCCAGTTCCTCCTCCCCCCTGAACAGGCGTCCCGACTGACCAGAGGAGGCGCTAGTCTAGCGACCAGGACACATACCCACATCCGACTCCCCACCCACAGACACGGCCAATTGTGTCTGTAGGGACGTCCGACCAGGCCGGAGGCAACACGGGGACTCGAACCGAAGACCCCCGTGTTGGTAGGCAGCGGGATAGACCGCTACGCCACCCGGACGCCCCGAAATGAAGTAGTATTAGTGCTACGTTTGCTACATAGTAATCGTATCATAGCCATAACAAGTCGTATTGGTTACATTTCAGGTTATTGTGTCTTAGATCATCGAGAGGAAGGCAACAGAGCGGTCGATTTACACAGACACATATGACACACGTGTGTGTCATCATTATCAGGACATGAGCTGCCCTGTGTAGGGAGGAGGAGGAGGAGGACACAGTGGTGTGTGTATGTCTGTGTGTAGCTGATGGCTTACAGTCACCTGGGCAGAGAACTGTGGGAAGGTGGACGTGATGTTCATTCGTGATCTTGACCCAGTACCGGTGTGGGAAGATGGCGGCAGGAATTCACATTTGCGGCGGCCTCACCCAGTACCGTCCGCGCAGTGTCCACGTCCACGTCTGCGTCTAAGTTTGTTTTGTCATCATCTGATGGCGGGGAGAGCTGGTGCTGGACCGGCTGGGAGAGCTGGTGCTGGACCGGCTGGGAGAGCTGGTGCTGGATCGGCTGGGAGAGCTGGTGCTGGACCGGCTGGGAGAGCTGGTGCTGGACCGGCTGGGAGAGCCTGGTCTGCTGTGTCCTGTGGGCCAAGGGACCACGGCCCTGCTGGAGCTGTGCCCGAGGAGGAAACACCGAGGGTGGTCTGACAGGATGTGGAAGCGGGGCAGGCTAAGCTAACTGCTAGCCCATGCAGACCAGCAGTACTGATAACACCGAGGGCGGTCTGACAGGATGTGGAAGCGGGGTAGGCTAAGCTAACTGTTAGCCCATGCAGACCAGCAGTACTGATAACACCGAGGGCGGTCTGACAGGATGTGGAAGCGGGGCAGGCTAAGCTAACTGTTAGCCCATGCAGACCAGCAGTACTGATAACACCGAGGGCGGTCTGGCGGCGTGAATGTGTTGACGTGTTGTCGTGTGGCGTGTGGGGAGGTGTCGAAGGTGTCTGGCTGGCTGAGGGAGACTGGTCTGCTGTGTCTGGTGGGCCCAGGGACCACATCCCTGCCGGAGCTCCACCCGAGGAGGAAACACCGAGGGTGG